>NW_017100566.1:286882-339734 GCF_001263275.1 Habropoda laboriosa
AATAGAATCGTTTTACATTGCGTTTTCGCGAGGATGGACGTAATCGAATTTTCACGTCCTACGCCAATGTGCGCAGTGCCGAATACGCAAACGCAGAAATCCTTGCGCAGCAACAGGCGTCGTAGGATCGAGCGTAAAATTAGGCAAGTGTGTCGCTTTCCATGGGGCTACTTAAAACGCACCTGTGGATACCTCGTAACTCTACGTGTTTCCGGTTTTTAGTATTTTTATCAAGCAAATTACGAGGTTAACGCGAAAATCCTCTTTACCACTAGAACATCGATCAGCAATCGATTTAATGGAAATGGTTTTTCGGTGCCTAGGTTATGAGTGATGTTTATGAGATGATTGGTCAGTGATATTCTGTAACTTATAGTGAAAAGAAAATTTGAAACTGTTCGAAGAATGAAACACAGAGTATCGTTTAAATCGATGATCGACGGGGACCGTTTCATCTAGAAAGTTTCCCCCAGGATCAGAGCGTGACAAAATTACTTTAATCCACGATGGAAACAGAGCGTGAGTCGAACGAGTAAGAGTTTCACGAGCACGAATATCGAGCATTCTTTTTCCCACGCTGGTGGTGTTTGACGATCGATTGTTATCGTTCTTTCTTTCTTTTCTTTTTTTTTTTTAACTAACGAGCATAACTCTACCTAAGATCAGCATTTTATGTACAACAATATTATTTTCATACAGGGATACTTTCTTTGATTAAAATGTTAAACAAGCGAGCAATAATTTGTTTCATTCTCTGTCAGTACTTTCGTCTCGTACGATTATCGATTAGTTCGGGACACATTTGTTAAATCTATAATTACTCGATGCTTTGATACTTGCAACGATCATTCATTTCATTCGTTTTTATCTCCTTAGAGCATTCTACTATGTAGGGTAATACCAAGTCAAGAATCTTACTGTCGAGAACGCAAGATTGAAATTGTCGACATAGAAGCAATTGAAAATTTCGATAGACAGTTTCAACGCGTTTCAAGTTTTTCTAACCACATTTTCACGTTTCATTCCAGTTAACTTCGTTATGCTCTCTGATGTCTTTATTAATGTTAGCAGTCCTACCAATATAATATTTATCGGTGACGACAGCCGTAAATGTTGTTACCAACTGGCATCAAGATAAATATTTCAACAAATTGTATACGTATAATGCTTTCGTATAAAAATACAAAGAAACCTCGTATTTTTTATATCACACACGTCTGGTAACGCGTTAATTAATCCTAACCTAACACTGCGTATTCGCTATTTTGTTCTCGCGTATACACGCGTTGTTATAATTACGTCACGGTCCGACGATTTCTACTTTACGTAATTCTTCGCATATTGCTTCTATATCGACCATTTTTTCTTTTTTCTTCGAGCTTCTAGTATTCTTCTGAATCGAGTTAGTAGAACGATCAAGGAACGTCATTTTCGGGGTCAACCCAGTAATCATGAATCAAAGTTAGTGGAACACGATGCACGCGCAGACTCCTTTCTTGCGCAGTCTCAAATGTTTCAACGGAGGAAACATCTGTCATCGACGTTGCGAAATTGCTTTCAATTTGCCGAAAAAAAATAAAACAAAAAAAAAATAGTGTCGCACGTTTCTTGTTCCCCACGCGAAACCTGCAAGTCAGCGTAAGTAAATCGTACATCACGATACTCGCACTTCGCGCTTCAATCTTCTTATGCTCAATCTGGTGATCTAATTTTTCAACAACGCGCGAATTATTTATATAAGAAAAACATAAAAGCTAAAATTGCATCTTCATATATTCGAATAAATTTTACACGAAGCACAGACTGATTCGACTGGTTCGCCGAGTGAGTGAAGTTTCACCGTGAAATTCTCTACACCCTACGTTGTGTTTTAATGCAAAAATAGTTTTCCAGTTGGATCGTCACGTCCGCGCGAAGCAGCCGGGGAGTTCCTCGACCTTAAGGCGGCTACCTACTATCCAGAGTCCACGCGAGCGCTTCGTGTTCATGGCAAAAGCAAAAGGTGTTAAATATGTACCAGGCATGAGGTACTGCATGTTCATCGCCTCCTCGCGCATTCTCTCGCCCCTCAAGCAAATCGCCGCGGCGCTAAACAAGATCGCGCTGACCAACGACCAACCGACGCCGACCCAAGCGACCACGTACGACCAGTCGTACGAGATTAGTGAGTTGTCCTTCAGGACCTAGAATCCGCGTCCAAGAAAAAAAAAAAAGACACGGGGGATGTTAGTCCAGCCGTTTCAGCGTTTTCGTGTCACCTGGCATGATGTATTGAACGTTCTGCGCCTGCTCGCGAGCGTGTTCCCGCCGTAGGCAGGACGCCGCGATCAGGAATAGCGTCATCGTGCCTAAACACGTGGCCACCCCCAGCCAGGCAAGGTAAAATGACCAGCCGTACCACTGCACCGCGTTGTCCCTTAAAACCTGCGGGCAAAGTACTCTTTGTACATTTTTCAGTTCTCCGTTTGGGATCGTTCCTCTCCAGCCTTGTCTGCCTCCTCCTCAGCTCTCATCTCTCCGGATCCTTTCTGGATATCCTTTGAAAAAGTTGCTGCGAGAAAGTTGTTAACCCTTTGCACGACACAACAGAGATTGATTCTACAGGTACCGTGCTATGGAGAATTTTAACCCTTCTAATCCCATTCTGGAAAGAATCTTTCCAATTAATAATATGGTTAGATATGGATCATTTTTAGGTAGGATGAAAATTTCATCTAAATATCCCAAAAAATGTAGCATCTGGAAATTTGTCATCCTTCTGTCTCTCCTTTGTTATTTCTAACTTTGTTAAAATGTAAAATTGACATTAATTTTTGCACTTCGGTTTACACCAGTTTCACTGCAAAAGTGTGCTAGAGTTGCTGGTTGATTGTATAAAAAGATGCTCAGAGTGCAAAGGGTTAATATTGAGTGAGATGAACCAATGTGTAATATTGGATTGATTGGACTAGCATTTTGTATTGGTTCACCTCACTTGAATGAAGTATATCTCTGAAAACGAGAGAATGTATGAATCTGAGAGATTGTATTTGATTATGTTACATCAAGATGGTTCAGATCTTCCCGATAAGCAGATAGAAATATTTTCGTAGCGTATTGAAAGCAACAAGCTACTTTCTAAGTTGCACAAGTCCGTTGCGGTTGCGAGTGTTTATCGCATCTTGATGCACACATTAATGGACATGATACCGACAGCGGAAATTCATAGACAAATGATGTAACCAATTTTCACAGGTGATTGCTTGAAAAGCGATAACCGGTGCTGAGTGAAAATGTCAATAACATTCTTAGGCTGGTTTACATGTGTTTGTCGTAGGAACCGGTGTCGGATTATATATAAAAAAGTGTTATTTATGGTGGTAAAAAACGGTGACTTACGTTGCTCCATTGTTGGTAGTATTCTTCTCCGACTATTTTCTCTTTCTCGTAATATTCCACCCCGTGCCAGAGACCCATGGCGCTAGCGCTTAACAAGCCTACGTTGTCAGAAAATTTTCCTTTGTAAATTTGGTATAAGAAATACTCTCTTTTAATCTTTCCCAAGAATTATTTTTTCTCAATGGAAAATTCAATAGTTTTTGATATTTTAATGAGTGAACAATGTGAAGATATCCAAATCTTTTTCAAGATTTATTTTTTCTCAATGGAAAACAGTATTTTTGATACTTTAATGAGTGGAAAATTTGAAACTAAATCTTTTTCATAACTTATCTTTTTTTCAATAGAAACCTCAATACTTCTCGATACTCTAGTGAGTCAGAAATGTGATAATATCCAAATAGTTTTGCAATGAAACAGGCTAGAGTATGCATTGAATTTATGAAACCACTAACATGCTAGCAACATCAAGATTGCGGTGGCTGTGATATTTCCTGGTGACCTCTTCCAGCAGCCCACCACTCCCGTCCAGAATGCCGTAAAGATCGCAACGAATCCCACTATAAACAGAGCTATCACAGATCTGCCCATGTCTGAAAAAACAATAAACCAAGCAGTGTATGAAAGTAACCAGTATGTATAATCCCGATGAAATCGAGTCAATTATATTTCCATTCATTTCTACGTACGAAGTCGAGTCATTGCATCGTCGGAGAAGCCCCTCGTAAGATTCTCCTCGTCGGGAATGAAGTAATTGATGTTCATGCAGTGCGTCTCCACAGGACTTAGGTACGTTTGAACTGTAACAATTAGCAGACGAAAGGGGAACTCGCATTAATTCTATACTTCGAACTGACACTCTCCTCTCTACAACCGAAATTGCGCAAAACCTCGCGAATTGCGAAAATCGATGAAGTCTGTTTAAGGAAGTTTCACGGTTGTCGACGATTAATTGGACAGTCATGGAAATTTGCCTCGGAGACGTTCTAATTACGCACGTGTCTAATGGCTGGTTACAACACGGAGAGGCTCTGAATTCTTCCACTCTTCGAATTGCATACGAAATAGTCGTGTTACGTTCAACATTTTACCAGACCACTTTCCAACAGAAGATCGAATAGGGAAATGATGCAAAGTTCTAGAGCACCGATGTGCAACCTTTTCTTCGCAACGAGCCAAAATTGAAAAGCCAATTAACTGCAACCTTAAGAAACCTACATCGTCAATTAAAAAATTCTTAATTCATAAAAATCAATTAAAAAATTCTCAATTGATAAAATAGAACTTTTCATTTTCAACATAGATAATAAAACTTCTTTTTAAATTTTATTTTCTGAAAATTTAGGAGCTGTTACTGTTGACACTATGTTTACTTACACAGATACCATATGGCGCCTCCACAGATTCACATATTTTGCTAAACGAAAAAATTTTCTAATCCATCTCACTGAAGTGTGTTCCACAAAGAATTTCGGCGGCTCGAAAAGTTCCTCATTACTAAGGACAAGGAATATAGGCAGCGTCAAGACTAAACCGCGGGTAAAAGTTATTACTGCATGAAACGAAGTGATTTTTATACGGTCAGAGCAACATTGTAATCCGATAGGCGGCTCGAATCAGCCGTCACGATAATTCCATCGAGTGGAATTGAATTCCTCGGCTAAAAGGTGTCGGTTCTTTTTTCCAATACAGCCCTGGGTGTATCGTGCACACGCGTATCGAAAAGCACGTGACCCAGAATGCAATGCGCTATCACCGGCTGCAAAGTAGACACCGTGTGTGTGTGTATGTATACTTCGTACGAGCTGGCTGGCGTGCTCGTTGTACACCACTAGTCTTTCGTGGACAACGGTACTCCTTGGTCATTCCGAATCTACGAAATACTACTTTCGAAAGGCATTTCACGCGGGTGAAATGGAGAAAAAGTCGCGACGACGTCGCGATGCTTTCACGGTTCTCTTACAGTTTTCTAGGAATTGGCCAGCCGAACAAAAGTGCGATTGTTTTTAATTGCGAATCGTCGACCTTTTCCCGACACGATCTCTTCTCGATTCACTTCGGGTACCATTCGTGTGGAAAACACTTTCGAGATCCTTTGCCTCCTCGTTAATTTTATTGCTCCTTTCCTTTTTACTGTTGCATCGAGAGAGAGACGTGTTACGTCGACAGTTTAACCGATCGTGTCTCAAGATCTTTCTGTTCTTTCTCTTTTAATTATTCGTGGAATAGGAACGCAAAAAAAAAAAAAGGAAACGAGAATACTCGAGATTGTGTAAGTAGGCAAAAACGCAGCAGCGTAGTTCGCGTGTCTAATTAAGCTTTCAACGTCCCCAGGTGAGGCGTGTGAGGGATGCCGCGTGCAAATCAGCGCGTACCGTTTGATATATTTGAAATTCAGCCAGTGGAGGCCGTTTCCTCGACCTTCTTCGAATCTAGTTTCGCCTAAACGAGGCGCCATGCCAAGATCGTTGACTCGTGGCTAACTGTATACGTGTTACACGCGTTAAGACGGCACCTCGCCATTCAGGAAAACGAACCTAATCTCTCCCCCCATCGTTTTTATCACCGCGACAGGATACGTGGAAAAAATTCGAATAAAAGAAAAGTCTGGGAGGAAACCGGTCGATGACTGGTTTCCTCAAATTTTTCACCTGTGCATCCATGGTGGTCGCGCGCGCGCGCATACACCTGACCTCCATTTTGTAGGAAGATTTCTGCGTGATGGTGGAAATATCGATGAATATTTTGTCGCTAGGTACACAATAAGGTATTAACCTTAGATTTATATTTTAACGCGTTTAGGACGGTGTGACCCACCGTGGGTCATCGAGTGATGCTCGTGTTTGCAGACATGATGGGTCACTCTAGCATGATGGCAAAGAAGATTGGTCAGAGTGACCCACGTGGGTCATTGATCAATGCTCTTATTCACCGACGTGACCCACCATGGGTCATTTCAACATGGATGACAAAAGATTGAATAGACAGGTGACTCATCGTGGGTCATCGATCAATGGTTTTATTTACCCACGTGACTCACCGTGGGTCATTTCAACATGGATGACAAAAGATTGAATAGACAGGGTGACCCATCATGGATGCTTTTCTTTAACAACGTGACCCACCAATTTTAGTCATTCCAGCACGGATGATGTGTTAATTTAGTGTTAAATTATGTCACACCTAGAAAATGTTTTCGAACACACGTCCGTCGTATCTACTTGTCGATTTTCTTCGTCGGGGTGTTCACGTACGATCACGTATTCAAAGTGAATCAAATACGAAGCCGGAAGTGGAACGCCGGAAGCAAACGGAACGTTGAAACCGATAAGGAACTGGCGGTCGAAGAACGGTACAAGACGGTAACACGTGATGTATCGATCGTTTCGATTGTTTTCCGCTCAAACTAAGGGAACTTGTACATCAACCGTTGTTCCCGTTCCCGGAGAATTTCTCAGTGTATACTTTCTATTCCGTTTCCTTCGTTTCACGGTTCATAATAGAACCCGATATCGCACTACGAACGAACGATATACCAACGCTACTATATAACGAAAGAAGAATGAAAAAAAAAAAAGAGAGAAAAAATAGCCGTAGAATGAACTAGGCAGGGGAGGAGGTCTGCCACATTCATTGTCCTTTGATTCGTCGCGATAGAAGGTGCTCTTCCTTCGAAGGATACAGGTTCTTCTCTTCGTGAAACTCGAGACTTCCGGACAAACTGGAATCGCCCAGTATAGAAAATGGCCGCGTCTCTCTTCGTGAGAAAATGCGAACCTTTTCGTATAATGAGCCCATAGAATATTCAAGTTTCAGCCAGCCACCGGAATGAGTGAGCGTAACGCGCTCGCGCGCGAGCGTTGATAGGCGAAACGGGTGAACAGTAGCCGCTTATAATTCCGTGCTACTTTTCTTGCTTGGAAAATTCCAACGAATTTTCCTCGAGAAAACTGTGTCTACTTCTTTTACAATTTAAACATATCTTTTATTAAATTTTTTTAAAACTAACTTTAACTTTTATTAAAATCCACAAAGATTATTAACCATTTATTTCTAACATTAACATTAAGATCTTTAACAATTCATTTTTAAGATTAAGATTTATAACAATTCAGGCAAAACATTGTTACCTTTTAAACTCTGTTTCAGCGTTCTCCCTTATAAATTCAAATTTCCCGCGAAAAAGGAGCGCATTCAAAATGCAAATAGATCTATTCGTAATGTTCCTAACGATCCATCTAAGGATCTAGGTGGCAAAAAACGAATTCCTCGACCGAAATAAGCGTCTGTATCGCGTATAATTTAAGCACATTATCTTTGTTTATGGTAGATATGAATACACATCTATGAATAGAGAAGCGCTAGTCGATGACAGACGGGCAGGTGCATCACGTTGATTCAGTCATATATGTTACGTGGCCCGCATAACGCCGTCGTCATTGTCCCCGTGGCTTTTACACCGTGATGAATTTTTCTGTAATCGTCGCGACGTTTTATCGACCCTGTTGCAACGCTACACGCATGGCGAAACAACGATCGGGTCCCTTAACGTGGCGTGTTCGCGATGAGAAAACGATAACAGCTAATCGTATACACAGGCGAAGACTGGGAAATGCTGTTCTTTGTTGGGAAGCTGCTATGCACTTGGCTCCCTTTCACGAACCTGGCTTCTTTTATCATGCAAACGAACTTTCCATTCGTCGATCGACCATTGTGCACCGGCTCCTCGTTAAACAGATGGAAAACTACACCTGAGAAGTTTTTTTTACCTCGGAAAAAGGAGTTTCTAGCGTTTGATTAGGTAAATTGAAGGAAGTGTTGTGTGGTCCATGTAGTTTGGTTTTTGAAAAGAGGAATTTTTAAGGGTGAATATACAGGGTGGGCCAAATAACGTGATCAGTAGACGATTTTTATGCAAATTTGTATTTTTGAGAATGTAGTGAAAAGGAGACTTAGGGTAGAAAATTATTTTAGCTACCAGGTGTTAGAAGAAGCACTATAATTTGGATATTTTGAATATTTCTTTCATGTTACGTGCATTCTGTGCAACTTTTTACCTTTAAATTTCCTGTAAATGCATTCTGTGCAATTTTGTACCTTTAAATTTCCTATGAATGCATAAAAATTCGCAGTATAGTGTTCGCCTTGTTAGTAGATCCATAAAAATTTTGTTGTGTCGCAAAATATGTTTCAAAGAGTCCTCCAAGACAATTATAGTAAATTTTATACTAATCTTGCACCTTTAAATTTCCTATGAATGCATAAAAATTCGCAGTCTAGTGTTCGCTTTGTTAGTAGATCCATCAAAATTTTTTTGTGTCGCAAAATATGTTTCAAAGAGTCCTCCAAGACAATTATAGTAAATTTTATACTAATCTTGCCAAGTTTTTCCAAATATTTTTGCATGTTTCGAAAAATATTATATGCCCTCGATACCCTTCTAAAACTCACACCCAAAAAAGTCTACAAAATTATACATAAAAAAAGACCGAAGGTAGACTTGAAAACTTCTTTAAAAAAGAGCCACAGAAAAAAGTCTGAGGTCATCGCCTTGAAGATCCTTCGAGATCGTGTCCTGTATGACAAGTAAAATTTTGATCATGCTAGGCGGACCACCCTGTAAATTCGAGGAAGTAAATTTCCATTTTGGTTGGTTTTTGTTACTTTGTTAAGGATCGCTGAAAGCAGGTAGAGTGGACGGCGACCATGCATCATTACCGTAGAAAGTTGAACGGAAGAAAAGGCGTTGCGATTCACCGGCTATCATTCACTGCTATCCCTTACGACAGATTTTCATCACAGTTGAACGCGTTCGTGGTTGCCAATCCGCTCTACGAGACTGTTCCACCGTGCGAAATTTTATTTCCTCCGTGTCATTTCACGCGTTCAACAATTTCACGCGTTCAACAATTTCACACTGTTTGAACTAACGTGAACACACATACACACACATCTTACCAACCGGCACCCCTTAAATATCAATTTTTATTCATTGTGTGTACGTTAAATAATTGACACGCTAACCAGGTTTTACACATCTATAAACATTCTCTGTGCAGTGTCAAAACTATGCCAGCATGGATCACGTTTTCCATTGGAACAAACGTTCTCCACGTGGCGCGGGAGAGACAGTCATTCGAGTCAATATTAACTAAGCAAACTCGTCGAAACTGTAAAAGACAGACCGTCTCCTCTGGACCATCACGTACGACGTCGTCAATTTCTCGTCTCCTTTCTCCACCAACTGCGTGCAACCGACGAACCACCGATTATAAACTCTTAACCTATTACGTGGGATCGGATAACCTGCGACATTACGGGTATCGTAACGTAGAAAGTCGCGTAAAGGCCGGCGTAGGCTCTTAGGAACCAGGAAACTCGTGAGAAATCCATAATAAGACACTTTCCAGATCTTGTCACGGCTGTTTCCCCGAAAAACACCTCTTTGTTCGCCGAAGAACAATCCCATTCGGAACGTATTCGCGAGATATGGCGCTGTGATTGTGGAAGGAATTGAGGAAATCCACAGACCAACGCGAAATATTCGCGGCAGTGCGATATACTGTGTGTGCTCTTATCGACGTGAACAATTTCTGTTAAGAGTGTGAAATTTTGGGATTTTTTTTCTGGGCGGATTTATTTCGGTCTTCGAAGCGTTTTCTTTGCTGCGACTCTAAATTTGTGATGGAAAAATAGCGAGAAACTTGGAAACGAAAGACACAGGATCCTATGGATCCCATAGATAGACACCAATGCGAAAATTTAGATTTCTTTCGCTCTTCGAGGCGGAGACAAACGTGGAAAAGAAAGGACAGTGGATCTCGTAGATCCCTAAGATATACACCAACGCGGAAATTTAAATTTCTTTCACTCTTCAAGGCGGAGAAAAGCGTAGAAGAGAAAGACACTGAATCCTATAGATCAGTGTGAAATTTTCGTGGCGATAGACACTAACGCGAAAATTTAGATTTATTTCGCTTTCCATGCGGTGACAAACGTGGAAAAGAAAGACACTGGATCCTATAGATCAGTGTGAAATGTTAGTGGCGATAGACGCTAACGCGAAAATTTAGATTTATTTCACTCTTCGAGGCGGAGACAAACGTGGAAAGAAGGACACCAAATTCCACAAATCAAAGTGAAAATTTCGTACTTCAGAGTGAACAAACAAGCGAATTTCTGTAAATATTTCGCGGTAGTCTGAGAATTCCCTTATGGTAGATCGTTGATAGTAATCTCTTTATCAATCATTGCGCGTTAAACAGTGTCTAATTGATAAAAAAAAATTAAACTTGAAACGAAAGGCGAAAATAGTCATTTCTGTTTTAATTACTAAAAATTCTATATGAAAAATGAACTGAATTTTCATGCTTACCAGTCGGTGGTCTTTCTTTGGGATAGCATATCCTGAAGAGACCCTGCGTCCTCGTGTAGTAATAGTATTTCGTATTCATTTGCTCCACCAAGTGGCTCTGCTCGGCATGCTTGGCTGCATATTGCTGCAACAAAACAATTTGTCCGAATGATTCACGCTATCCACAACGATCCCTTTCCTTTTGTGCTTGCCTACCTGTTGCCTGTGCTTGCTTGCGATTCTATTAATTAATCACGCTGAATACAATCGAATCGTAAAACGGCAAAAATGATCTTGAAACGATGATAACCGATGAAAACGATAATAATGAAAACAAGGAACACATTGTTCCAGTGAAAATGTTAAACGATCCTTCCTTTTCACGAATGCAGATCAGCTCAATTTTATGGAAATATTACGGCCGTTAGAAAGTAAGAAAGCAAGAATCGCGATTCCACCATGGAGAATTTCTTCAAGGAATCAGCCTTTCAGAGTACTGTAGCCAAATGTTTTTCAATGCACGGTTGGAAAAAGTCGGCATAAATTACAAGAAATTATTCATACAACAGTTTCACGACTTCGTGCAAACACCAACGTTTCCCAACTTCAGACGATTCCATGGACGATCTAATCGACCTATTCACGAGTCTCTAGTTTGGCAAGAATTGATAATTGCGAGGATTATCAAGTTAGTACACGATTTTAAGAAATAGATTCGTCGATTACTTCAGAATACGATCGAGTTGATTTACGGAATGATCCAAGCTGTACATACGTACTTTCATTTCCTCGGCTTTTAATTTCATCCATATATACAAGATTACGAATTGTGGACACGTCTGCGATAAGATTCGAAACTCTAAGGAAAACCGAGAGAGACCCACATACAGTCTCCCACTAATATTCGGATACTCTTTAAAACAGTATAACTTCTTTACCTGAGCTTGTAATGAAAATTTAAAATATACGTTTTGTAGATCTATGTCAATTCTACACGTGCTGAAAATTTCATCGAAATCGCTTGATGGAGAAACAAGCGACAGGCATACATGACCTATTACAGCTCGAGGCCGAAAGTCGTGAAATAGTGCGATTTTCCCAATCTTTAATCGTTCGTAGCTCACAGCAACGTTGACCGATTTCGATGAAATTTTCAGGATATGTATAATTGACATAAATCCACAAAACGTATGTTTTAAATTTTCATTACAAGCTCAGATAAAAAAGTTATAAACAATGACCCTTACAATTTTCATCATGATTCCCACAAATTGCAATTTTTTCCAAATCTTTTGCACTCGTCATATATTATAGTATACCGATCCTTCTAACTTTTCAAAAAAAACTCAAGTCGGTAGGTCCAATTAAAAAAAAGTTATACCGTTTTAAAGATTGTCCGAATATTAGTGGGAGACACCGTACGTAGCACTCGTTGCTTCGGAGAATCACGTAGCGATTATCTCGTCGAAAATTTTTCGTCGGAAGTTACGTGTACCAGGCGAGGTTGAACCGTAGGTTTAAAAGGAGGAAATTGCGGAAGGAAAGGAAATCGTGGACGATACGAATTTTCAGCGTTTGAACAACGCGAACAACGTTATCCGTTCGCTCGGTCGGGGGGGCCACACTTCCTGAAGAAACGAAGAACGGCCGCGCGTGATCCTAGAAGAAGGAGGCTTAGAGAGCGCGTTTACTCAGCCGTGTCGGCTCGAGTTCCGGACTTTCTTGCGATCGAGGATGCGCCACGCATACCGCCCTCTAAATTAAATGTAATTTTAGATCTTATGACAGCCGGGACGGCAGAGCCGTTCTTCTGCATCGTCGGCCAAGTGTATGAGAGAATCCTTTTACGGTCTCTCCTCGGCATGGAAACGAGTTTCTAGTTTTCCTTTCTTACCGTCCTTTCCCTTTGCCTTTCTGTCGTTTTTTTTTTCCATACGATTGTAAATAGGAATTATTTGTGAAGTAAAAAATTGTATTCTTTTTTATGGTTGTTGAATAATTTTTAAATGGAAAGGTTAAGGTAATATTTAGGAGAGAGTTTCGTACTTTTTCTTGTTACTTTGTAACGAATATTTTTGGGTAACGTGCTAATTATTCCTGGATACACGGTTATTTGCTGAATTTCTGATGTGGCGGAACCAGGACAACGATGTTGCTTAAATCTACCGTGAATAACTAGTATATATACCCACGCTGCCACACGAGTGTGCTACATTTTTTAAAGACCTCTTTTTACCCTCCACTACGGACATTCCGTAAAATGTAACACACGCGTTTATATGCACTACCGTTTAAAGGTCTTAGGTCGTTTACCGGTTTTGACAAACTTTAATTATGTAACGTAAATTCCGTTTTTAGACTTTTTTTTCAACCTGTCTCTGATGTTCCGTATTATTTTCAAATTGAGCAACTTTTTTTTTTGTTCCATGAATATGAATTGAGACGAATGATTTTTTGAGTGCTCGAGTTTTTTTTTTCTTGTGTCTTTTTTAATCTATGTTGATATGCTCTCGTAGAATTCTTGAATTCAGTCCAACTTTAGTTTCTTCTTATTCCCCGAATTTAGTTCTCTTTTCGCAATACTGAAGATTTTTTTTCCATCGAATGTGTTCTGTATTACTTTCGAATTAAGTAATTTTTTTGGATCTCTGAAATTGGTTCTAAATTAAAATGATCTCCTTTAAAGTAGTCGCAACGATGATAACCACGTCATATTGTATCATCGGTGTTTCTCTTCATTTACGGAAGTATATCTTATCTCTACTTGGCTTATATAAACATTTAGCAGCGTAGTGCAGTAAAAATGTGAATAACGATATCATGCCTACAAGTTGTTGCATAAAAATCAACACGTAACACTGCGTTACCATCTATGAATTTAAATTGTATATGACCAAATCGCCTTAAATCTGTTCTATATCTATACACGGTGAATTATGCCGGTGCATCACCGCGTCCTCGACCAGAAAACCACTTACATCACCCTCCACGCTCGCGAATTCCCCGTAAGGAGATCGAGAGAGGCCACGTCACGGTAATTTCCAGGACACTTCTAGCGGGACCCATTTTGTAGAAAGTACAGCGGCGATTTTCTGATACAGCATCTCGTAGAAAGTGTAATAAGCCACGAGGGGTCGCACGGGAAATCTTCCAGCTGGTATGAATCGCTAAGAAGAGCGTTTTCGCGAAGCTCTCGAGGAACTCCTGTACGTTTTATAATGATAGTTACATACGTGTCTATATCGATACCTTTCTTCTTCCAACAAACTTCCAACACAGTGTTTACATCGTCTCGTAGATATCAAGATTCTTCTCTCATGTTTGATGGAATACACAGATACATTCTTCAATAGAATTTTTATTCCTGTTATTTTGCATTTAATTTGATCAATTTTTGAGGTCCTCAAGAATTTTTGATATAAATATCCAAGATATTTTGCAGGATCTTTTTTACCAGATTTCTGATAGTTTTCTGTCAGAATTGTTCACTGATACATTCTTGAATAGAATTTTTTTAATCGTGTCCTTTTGCATTTAATTTCAGTAATTTGTGAGATCATCGAGGATTTTTGAAATAAGTGTCCAAGGGTTGTTGAAGGTTTTTCTTTACCAGATTACTTTACAAAGTTTTAAGTTTTTTACCAAGTTTCCTTTAACACGGTATGTACACAGTGTTTCCTCTTGTAAGAGAAGATTACCTCTATAACAATCGTAATGGCGGCTAATAATTAGCGTCATTTACAACTAACGGTCCACATTCATCCAACTGACAAGGCTTTTAAACTCAGATAAGATCTGTGGAGAGTGATCTAGACAACATAGACTTGTACCCTTTTTGCTACCGTAATTTCTTCATCCTGGGTCTGCAATTTTGGTATCAAGAAACATGGCGGTGTGGTCAAGCGCCATCCAACTTTTTCTCCGGTAACTGTAAAACGCAGGAAGGAACTGTGTTTTTCCTACTTCCCCCCCTGTTTAGCGCCTTAACTCTCGCACGTACTTCCTTGCGAGCGTAATTCAGAAACTGGTTTCCTCTGAAAATAGCGTTCTCCCCGTTCGTGTTTCGGCGCGATTACGCTAAAGCACACCGATCGAAGTTGTATATCGGGGCCTCCCTATAATCGTTTCCAAAGAAACTCTCTGACTCGCGCGATTCAACTGGGGAACTTGAGAAATTCCGCGTCCCACGTTGCCGCTCGATTACAAAGCGATAATCGGCCTCTGAATACACGCTCGTTGCAAGATCCTCTTAACCTTGGTGAACACCCTACCCTCCTACAACATTCCTCTTCCACGGGAATACACAATAGGCGTGATGAATGTTCAACGACATTGCCACCTCTCGATTTTCTAACTTTTCTCATTTTTCTTTGCGCATTTTATCGACTTAACAAGTTTATTTATTCAGATAGACACGATTATAGATCATTCTGAGAGATTGTAAAAGTAGAGAGGTTTTATAAATACGTATTGAAATTTCGAATGGTAAGACAAAGAGCTAGTTTTTTTATTCAACGATGAATCATCAACACGAATTCCTTTCTTTTTCGATCGCTCCTAGAATAGAATGCGTTGAAATTACACATATAAAGTCAGTAAATCGAAGAAAAATTCGATGGACCAAAACCGGGAATCGAACCCACGACCTCAGATTGGTAGCCCGGGACTCTGCGCCCACAGCTAAAGCGGCTTCTTAATTTTCTTGTTATTACGCCTTTTAATAGTTGTAAAGCCCCCGAGTGAAATTACTTTCTCATGTTTATCGTAAATCGAGACTGTAACATTACCACACACACCACAAGACCGTCCGTTTATTAGTTCACGGATTACGATATCGCTAAAGCAACGATAGCACTAAGAAAACAGCATAGCACTATCTCTAGTAACCAAGAAACTCCGAGTCAGTTCCTCGAGTGATTACTTTTTCCCCAAACAAACGGTATCTTCTTTCTCAAACAGATTCGTTCCATCGAACACGACGTTTAACGCCGGAAAATGCGTCAGATTACACAATTAACGAACAGGTGAGGCACGTGTACACACGTTGCAACCGTAGAGAGAAAGAGAAGTGTAGGTTGTGGCGCGCGTGCAAGGTACACGTGAATCAACGGCACGTATAACGGGCGTACGGTCCTTAATCGTTTGTCACGTGCGTGGAAAAAAGGAAAAAGAAAGAGGAGAGCCCATCGAGGCCTGTCCAGGTCGTTCCAATCTGCTTTCACATCGTTGTTTCGCCACTGCTGTTCGCCTCGAGCGCGGGAACATCGTTGAGCCTCGGCGATTTCTTTGACATAGAAAGGAAAACGCGTTGAATGGGAATCGCGCGAGGCGTCAGAACACAGGAGGGCATACACCGTATATCTCTGCTTCGCCACGAGCCAATTGTCGCGATCACGAACCGTCCAAGCACCTCCTCGGTCTCTATACGTGGATCTCTTCTATTATCCCGCGGTAATTAAATGTCTTTTTTTTTTCTTCGCGGTGAAACTTAATATCGCGATGAAAGTGCGTTAATTAAACACTCGACGTTTTACTTTTCTTTCGTTTCGGCCGCTTTTACATTCACGCGTGTCTACTGTGACAATGGAAATTGTAAACGTTGATTGATTAGGTGGAGACTGAATTTGCTGCTTGTGGTAATTAGGCGTTGGAATATCAGCTTTTGGAACACTGTGATTTTCTAACCGTTCACAGTACCAATTTGTATTTTAACAGTGGAACTACCAAACTTCAGATTTCAATTCAACGATTATCGCTCTCCATAGGAAAACTGTAGTTTGCGCTCAAGTCTAATTTTTCCTACTGTGTCAAGTTTTCAAAAAAATCTGAAAAAATTCTGAGATGCTTTTCAAAGTCTCTGCTACGTTATACAATTGTTTAATATCACATTTGACTCCGCTTATTTTAGTGTTAACACACTTTTTGACAGTCCATAGGAAAACTGTAGTTTGCGCTCAAGTCTAATTTCTTTTTACTGTATTAGGCTTTCAAAAAATCTGAAAAAATTCTGAGATGCTTTTCAAAGTCTCTGCTACGTTATACAATTGTTTAATATCACATTCGACTCCGGTTGTTCCAGTGTTAACACACTTTTTGACAGTCCATAGGAAAACTGTAGTTTGCGCTCAAGTCTAATTTCTTTTTACTGTATTAGGCTTTCAAAAAATCTGAAAAAATTCTGAGATGCTTGTCAAAGTCTCCGCAACATTATACAATTATTCGCTCTCGAGAAATCCACAAATCTGAAATCAGTTAAACGTCCTTTCTCCGTTGGAAAGTGTAAGAAATGTTGTTACATTGGCTCTAACAAGCGGAAAACGCAAGGTATCGGAGCCGAGTTGGCATAATCGAGCCACGTATACCGGTGTGTCGCGGCTAAAGTAACAAGTATGCGCGGCGTTCGGCCACGTTACGACAACCTTGCGAATGATAAAGTGCGAAATATGCCGGCGTGGGCAGTAACGCGTAACCCTTGCACGTCAATGCGTGGGATGGTAATGGTCTGAGGCGGTGTTCTGTTAAAAATCAGACCAGATACAATCTTGACATAAATCGGAAAACGTCTTGTAGACAGTGACAGGAGAAAATCGTCTACCACAGCCTTTGCTTTTGTTCTCCTTCGAATTATCGACGAAAGAAAACATTTTGAAATTATACAGGTTAGCCTGAACGAAACGCTTGTCGAGTGGATTATTAGCGTGTCGCATTGTGCGTTTATACGGTGTCGCATTAATGAGTTCTATTACTATGCAGAAAACTTCTCGACACGGATCTGTAACGTTGCTTTACTGTGTCAAAGACAATTTTCGACGAAAAAAATCTAGAAGAGCTTTTTGCCTTTTGATGTGAATGAAAGAGTTCGAGAGGAGATGTGTTCTATGAAGTGTTTGATATAGACTACTTCGAGCAAAAGTTTACTTTTTTTCGTGTAAATGGTAGATTAGTGCAAATAAAATGCTTTTAACACTGTAAATTTTTCAAAGTTTATAATTCTAAACTTTTCAAAGTTTTCAATCCTAAACTTTTCAAAGTTTATAATTCTAAACTTTTCAAAGTTTTCAGTTCTAAGATTTTCAAAGTTTTCAGTTCTAAAGTTTACAAAGCTTTCAGTTCTAAATTTTTCAAAGATTTCAGTTCTAAATTGTTCAAAGCTTTCATTTCTAAACTATCCACTGTAAATGTTTCTACACAGCACTCGAGAATAAGGAATTTGCTGCGATACACGCACATTGAATATTACAAAATTTTTTAATACAATTCCAATTTTCCATTACTTATATTGAAAATATTAAACTCGAAAACTTGAAAAACTGCGGTAAAAACACACCTACTTAATCGTTAAGAATCGTATGAAAATTATTTCTATTAAACACGATTTTTTTTTTAAACAAACACAATGTGTCTAAAGTTTCATTCGAAACAACGACGTTTCACGCGCAGCAATTAAATAAAAGAAAAGGGATAATGGCAGAGTTCAATGTCCTGAACGAGAGCCATTAATTAAATGCCCCTTATCGTTCTCGAATTGATAAAAAAGCGCATCGCTGCGTACCATTCACCGCGGAAACCCGTTCCTAAATAACATTTCGGTTTTGTAAACGTGGCAACTTTCATTCCGATTTTTCAACACTGTTAGGCAGCGAACCAGTCATCGAGTTTCCATTTGAATATACATACATACATACCCTCTGTCTAGACTGCACAACTTTCCATTCGAACCATCTTCCTTCTGCGTTAATCGTAAAACAAAATTCCAACGATCTCACGGACAAAATTTCAACGTGGAACATTTCAAACTTCGTATCTCGTGGAAAATAGGATTATACCGCGAAAAGCGACGAAGGGTTAGATGGTGTAATTTTGCTAGAGAGAGACGTTGTAGTTCCGTTCGAGGGTGATTTTACGTCTATATTATACTTGGCTCGAATAATTCATTTCCCGGGAGTTTCGAGCAATTCCTTTGCGTGTACAATCGAGACATAAAACGAAGGGTTCCGTTATTTCTAGGGAACATTATTCCGTGTGCCTAACAGACGAACGCGAGGGATGTAATTTCTCAGCTGTTTCTGACATTCCTACCGAGTAATCACCTGTTCTACCTGTCGGCCAGATCACGCGGCCGGAAACGC
This sequence comes from Habropoda laboriosa, assembly GCF_001263275.1. Taxonomy (NCBI): domain Eukaryota; kingdom Metazoa; phylum Arthropoda; class Insecta; order Hymenoptera; family Apidae; genus Habropoda; species Habropoda laboriosa. The sequence continues at coordinate 305,744 of NW_017100566.1, forward strand.
CAGTAATTTTCACGTCTTCGTGGAAAATCTTCATTCCTCTCTTATCTTTGACGTTAATTCTTTTTTTCTATGAGTACTTTACTGCAATAATTCAGCTAACAAGGGAACCTCTTGAAGTGATGAAACTTTGGTATACGAGAATTTTAATGTAAAAATTGTGTAAGTGAATTTTTTGGCTATTTTATTTAACCCTTTGCACTGCATTACCGACTGAGAAGCGACATTATTGCTCGCAATTAAGGACCTCTTGGAGCTGAGATTTTCCAAGGCAGCAAGTTTATGAGTCTCCATAATTTGTTAAAGGTCTAAACCAGTGGTTCTCAATCTGAGAGTATAAAGTAGACGACAATTCTGGTTATTGACATATGGGTTAAACGTCTCATATAGTAATTTTCAAAAAAATGTACTAGTTAAATATTTTTTTTACTACTATCTTATATGAAATTTTCATCAATATCGGTGATTTTCACTTCAGGATGTTTCCTCGCGAGTACCACGCAGGACGAACGAAAAAGCAGGTCGAAGAATCGACTTTGCATTGTAGTATAATGCGTTGCATACGTTCGAGTGCAAGGACGCATTGGTTGATGTTCCTTCGGGGCTCGTGGCCCGAATCGATCTTCCGGTTATGTCACGATTTCTTCAATGGAACCGCAATTATACCTTTACGACAGCAATTCACCTGTATTCCTATACGAATTATGCGAGCTGTACAATCAGCTTGTGCAACGTTCGAAAGAGGTATCCTCCTGTCGTTAACCCATTTCCCGATTCGCGTCGACGAGTGCGATCATTATTGCCCTCGAACCTAGTGGACATTGGCATTTGCGAAATGGTATATCACAACCGTGTAATCCTGCGAACGAAAAATATTTCATAACGTTTCTACTATTTTGTAGCGTTACTGTTCAACTTTTCGATTAATATTCTAACGACGACCAACTGGTGTACGTTGTAGTAGGTCGTCGCATAAGTTCGTGCCGAATGAGAAAAATATTTTAACGAAAATCCAAGGCAATTCTATAGCGACTATTAAAAAAAAGTTACCAAAAAATGAAATAAGGTAAAGAATTGTGGAATTAGAATGCGCTTAAGTTCTTTTTTTTTATGAAATTTAAAGGTTCGTTGGAAATGTTGTTCTAAATTATAAAATTCGAGGCAAATAGTTTGGAATTTCATTTCTGAAAACTGTCGTGCTCCAATTAATATGTTAAGAATGTGTTAAGAAGCGAAGAAATGTTTTCAGCTGAAAACAGTTCAGTGAAATTTAAAGGTTCTTTGGAAACGTTGATCTCAATTAGAAAATTCGATCCAAATAGTTTGAAATTTTTTATACATTAATTAACAATTAATATGTTAAGAAGCGAAGAAATGTTTTCAGCTGAAACAGTTCAATGAAATTTAAAGGTTCTTTGGAAACGTTGATCTCAAATAGAAAATTCGATCCAAATAGTTTGGAATTTTTTATACGTTAATTAACAATTAATATGTTAAGAAGCGAAGAAATGTTTTCAGCTGAAACAGTTCAATGAAATTTAAAGGTTCTTTGGAAACGTTGATCTGAATTAGAAAATTGGATCCAAATAGTTTGGAATTTTTTATACGTTAATTAACAATTAATGTGTTAAGAAGCGAAGAAATGTTTTCAGCTGAAAACAGTTCAATGAAATTTAAAGGTTCTTTGGAAACGTTGATCTCAATTAGAAAATTCGATCCAAATAGTTTGAAATTTTTTATACATTAATTAACAATTAATATGTTAAGAAGCGAAGAAATGTTTTCAGCTGAAACAGTTCAATGAAATTTAAAGGTTCTTTGGAAACGTTGATCTGAATTATAAAATTCGATCCAAATTGTTTGGAACTTTATATGGTGTCTCGTTTAGTGAAAGTTCCATTTCCAAAAACTGTCGTGTTCTAATTAACGCGTTAAGAAACGAAGAAATATTTTCAACTGGAAAAGAGTTAAGAATTTGCATAACACGCGAAAGGTTTCCAGTAGCAAAGTAAATGAAGGAAAGACACCTAACTGTCGTCACAATTAAAACACGAACTTCCCAGCGTGAGTATTCGCCGTAAAACCGCGAATTCAGCAGAACGTTACGAAACCTTCCTCGGTATTCGCGATTTTCGATTACTCAATGAAGCTCGACGGTAACGTAACTTCGCCCGAGTTCTCACAATGTAGCGTTCACGGACCGGAATCCGCGGAGTGCCACCTTTGAACAATGATGCATCGATTTGACGAAAACGTTGCTTTGGATTATTTCGCGGTTGAAATAAGTAGGTAACGAATAGACACGACGACGATCATCTAGAGAACTACTGGTTAATATAGACAGATTCTCATTTGAATAGTTGATAGAGACGGAGAATTTGCGCAAGAACGAAAGTGCCTCGCTGCGGGGTAAAGGTTTATTGTTGAAAACGACATTCCGATCGTTCCAGCTCTGGTATCTCTGTTACGTGAAACGGTCGTTTCACAGTTGAATTGTCATTGTTGAATGAAAAACGCGGACGCATAGCTTGGAGATTCTGACTTTTGCTCTTTTGGTCAGGTGGTTTGCATATTTAATGCCTGGTTTACAGTAGTGTTCGCGAGCTGTTCGCGAACAGATCGCGAACTATGTTTGTTGAGAGTGTGGATACTTTCGCGAATAGCGAATATTGTTCTCAATGAAGACGGAGCATCAAAATTTCGCGAATTGTAAGTTTGCGCGCTCAAATTTTCGCGAGTTCAAATGTTCGCGAGCTCAAATGTTCGCAAGCTTAATCATTCGCGAGCTCAAATGATCGCGAGCTCAAATGTTCGCGAGTTGAAATATTCGCGAGCTCAAATGTTCGCGAGCTCAAATGTTCGCAAGCTTAATCATTCGCGAGCTCAAATGTTCGCGAGATGAAATGTTCGTGAGCTCAAATTTTCGCGAGCTCAAATGATCGCGAGCTCAAATGATCGCGAGCTCAAATGATCGCGAGCTCAAATATTCGCGAGTTGAAATATTCGCGAGCTCAAATGTTCGCAAGCTTAATCATTCGCGAGCTTAAATGTTCGCGAGCTCAAATATTCGCGAGTTGAAATATTCGCGAGCTCAAATGATCGCGAGCTCAAATCCTCGCGAGCTCAAATCCTCGCGAGCTTAATCATTCGCGAGCTTAATCATTCGCGAGCTCAAATGTTCTCGAGCTCAAATATTCGCGAGCTCCACTATACATACGATGCTACTTTTCTTCACAAACAGCTCCGACCACTGTGAACACGGCATAACATACCTGAATTTTAAAAACTAATACAACATAGTATAGTAACCCTTTCAATGCAGACGGTACCTAAAATTTCACATAGCTACTACGATAACAAGAATACTAAATCTATTATTTTCTCCTATACAATGCACAAGCAAAGAAATATCCCATAAAAACAGTACCAGAAATAATTCCAACATATCAGTCACTAACGTCGAAACCTTCTTCCACCGACTAAAAAATGATCAACAACCAATTCCACCGTCAATTTTAACCACGCGATTAAAATTCCCGTCATACATAAGAATCGAACGACGCCAAGGTATTCCCTTGCGAGGTCACACAGTTTCGCAACGATAAAATCCGTGCCACAGCAACGTGCTTTTTATCAACCAACTCAATCGACACGCGTCGCGACAATTCCTGTTTCGTGTACCGACTAATCACACTGACAACGATTGAGTAATAACAAACCAAAGCCTTCATAATTAAGAACGACCTACAAATCAATCTTTCCTCGATAACTATTTCTTTCTTCTGTCTCGTATCTTTTTTACAACGAAAAGGAAGCGAGAGAAAATAGATAGAGAGCCTTAGAGTCGAGTGAAAGAAGTTAGAAGCACAGCGATCGATTAAGTTCGAGTTACACTAGCGGTCCAGTCACGCTACGATCTCTCGCGAGGACTTGGTCACAGAGGATTCTGATATTATCCAAAGCTCTGGAGCATGACTGGCACATGAATGTTGACGAGCACTGGACCATCGAAAAAGCAAGGTCTATTCTCAGGATTCAAGGCTCTCGAAACTCAAACGTGCGAACTCTCTCCTTCCATTCTTTTGTTTCCTACGGTTTTCAACGTGTGACTTCCTTCGTCGCTAACTTCTTCCTTGCAATCTTCCTCAAATCTTGCTATTCTTTCCTTTGAAATTGATCCGGTTTTATCTGTTCTCTGATTTAACACGAGAGATCAGAAATTTATCTCGATTGCTCAGGTAAGATGTTTCAGTTTTAGAGTTTAAGTTTCGTGTCAGTTCTCGCCTCGTTTTGGCGAAGGTACGAATAGGTATAGTTGAGAGTGAATCAGCTGATACGTAGTCACGTAGGTGGCTTTGTCTGCATTCAGAAATGGAAGCAGTTTTCATGTAATCCCCGGTTCGTGTACGACACGTGTACTGCCAGGTGGCTTGCAATTGAAAGGAACGGAAAACATTGTGAAAACGAAACGAGCAGCGTTACGATAAGTGTTTGCAGAGTTTGAGCGGCAGAAAGAATCTTCGTTCATGTTTCTACACTTTTTAAGTGTAAAGGATGGCAGACAAAATTCATTTAGAGTCTTTTAACACGCTTTGTGCCACAGGAAAAATGGGAATTTTGAAAGAACGTTGAAACGAAGTGAAAAAGTCAGGTTGAGAGAGTTTATTTAATTCTTGTCACTTTAACCCTCTGACTGCTGCGCGCTTGCGATGAAATGTGCTCGTTGTGAAGTTTATTATAGTGATCAGAATTATCTTTTGGGAAAGTCGATTAACCCTTTCGCGCCAAAGAGTGAAATATAAAAAGAATAAAATTTATTATTATTACAATTATTCACTGAGCGTTCTTTACCTAAACGTCCACTCTGCATAATACAAATATTATTATTCCAAGTGTGGACGCTCAAGTTGGGAAATTTAAATAATTAAAAATAATTATTTATTAGACTCTTCGGGGCGAAAGGGTTAATCTACTTTACTTACTTTAATTCTAAAAGTATTCCGAATTGCACATCCAGAAAGTATAGAACCCATTCTTTACCTGAGTGTCCTTTGCATAATACCAATATTATTATTCGAAAAGTGAAATTCCCTCAAATTTGGTAATTTAAACAATAAAAAATAATGATTGCACTTTTCGGGGCGAAAGGGTTATAATCTGCTTTACTCACTTCAATTCTAAAAGTATTCCAAATTGCACATCCAGAAGGTATATAGAACCTATTACTAAAATATCAATCACCTTTTCCAACCGAAGCTAACAAAACGAAAAATAAAAAAAACGCATTTACACGTTCGTTCAAAGTTGTGATACACGTTTGAATTCGCACAGAGTATACGAAATGAGTCTCGAAGAAGGAGATGAAAAGCCTGGAGCATCGCGAAAGGGAAACGAGCACAAAGGTCGACAGGATTCCTGCGCCAAATAGGCTTCGAGTTCTCGAAGAGGCATTCCGTGGCGCGCAACAGCGTAACGTGGCGATCGTGGAATCGGTTTACTCCTCACCATCGGAAGCCCGTAATCATTTACACTCGGCTTCGAGTCGCGGAGGAGATGGTGCAAGTAGCATAACTGTATGTACGGAATCGTCCGGTCTGCGAGGAGGGAGAGACAGGGGAGAGAGAGAGAGAGAGCCAGCCGACATTTTTATTCTAATGCGTGCTCGCCGGCTGCGATCGCCAAGGTAAACGCGCTCTGTGAAGCCTCGTGAAAATAACAGAGCTCGGTACGTCATGCCCGCCTCTCTATCGGCCACGATCCAACGCTTCGACGATCTTACATGGGCTGATTGCAACCATTCCACGAGTAATTAGTACTGTTATTCTTGTTATTAACCGTTTCGTAATGCAATGCAATTTATTTATTTATTTACGCGGGTATGGACACATTTGTATACAAGATATAATAATGGAGAGAGAGGGTTGAGTGTGGATTGTTGCAGGTGGAAAGAGAAAGAGGAAACGAGATGTGGTACTGTAGCGATGGGCTGCAGAATTATTTCAGATCGCTTGGGGTATGATTGGATAGTTGAGAGTTTTGGAAATCTTGATGAATTTTGGATTCTGAGTGTTTCAAGTTTTGGGAGGTCTTGAAAGTCTTGACTCTTGAGTCTTTAAAGTTTCAGTAAGTCTTGGAAATCTTGAGAGTCTTGAGAAGTCTTGAATCCTGAGTCTTGAAAGTTTCAGTAAATCTTGAAAATCTTGAGAGTCTTGAAAAGCCTTGACTCTTGAGTCTTTAAAGTTTCAGTAAATCTTGGAAATCTTGAGAGTCTTGATATGTTTTCAAAAGTCTTGAATCTTGAGTCTTTAAAGTTTCACTATGTCCTGAAAGTCTTGAGTCTTGATAAGTCTTGAATTTTGAACCTTTAAATTTCCTACAGCTTTCGAAAGTCTTAAATCGTGAGTCTATAAAGTTTCAGGAAGTCTTAGAAATCTTGAGTCTTGATAAATCTTGAATTTTGAGTCTTCAAAGTTTCGACATCCCTCGAAAATCTCATAAATCTCGAAAATTTTCACAGCATAGAAAAGCTTGGAATCGCTTCGAAATTGAGATTCAAACACCCATCGCTAAGTACATAACAGCGGTAATCATCGATAAACTTCACGATAAGAACATTTCCATGAGATACACAGCAATTGTAATAATCCCGTGTACAGACATTCCAAAGGATACAAGAAAGCCAGAAAATATATCGAGGAAAGTTACACGTTTTCCCGTCGAATTATAACGATTACAAATGCAGGTTACTGGATCAAAAAAAGCTAAGATTTGACTTGTAAGTAGACGACCGGAAGAAGAGTGCGTACTTAAGTTATCTACCCGGGATATTACACATATGTAATTCTTTCTGACAGCTGAGGGCATTGTAATAAGAGATAGACTTTGTCAATTATAGTATTGTATATTCTACCACGTGCAACGCGATTGTTAGAATTCATTATACCTAGGTAAGTACCACCAATTAAGTAATTTCGTACCTACTACCAGGAATGCGAATAATTTACGAGAGAAAGTTTTCTTTTGTAAAAAGAAATGGTTGTAAAGGAACTGTTACTATATCGTTCGCAAATTGATCACTCAAGTGATTACTCGAGTACTAAAAATTTCTACATTTTTTCGTATTAACTCGAGATTCGTGCAATTCTTGAGACTCTTACTCTTGAGAAATTTGAGGAACGATGTTTGTTCGAATTTAAAAGAGAGCGATCATCCTATCCTGAAAGATGTGACACTAGAGCCACTCAGGAGCCAAAGTAGCTAACTAACTCTACCAAGTAAAATTCATTAAATTTCTTTCATTTATGAAAAATTAAGCAGCAAAAATTTGACACTAAAATTGGAAGAAAATAAGAATTTTGATTTTTGCCTTATGAAAAATTAAGCACCAAACATTGCACACTAAAATTTGAAGAAAATCGGACAAACTCCACCAAATAAAATTCATTAAATTTCTGTTATTTATGAAAAATTAAGCACCAAGCATATTGCACACTAAAATTGGAAGAAAATCCTACTAACTCCACCAAATAAAATTGATTAAATTTCTTTGACTCGTACAAAATGAAGCACCAATCATTCGGCACAAAAATTGCAAGAAAATCAAAAACTGGAATTACCCATTTTCCCTTCCGAGTCGCTAATTTCACACCCTACCGTCTGATAACAAAAAAAAGAAGAAGTACGAGATATCCTAATGAACTACCAAGTCTGACGCGATTATAAATCGCTACAGACGAAACGAAATTCCGAATTACAACTTGTAACGACGTTCTAGCGTACGAAGTTCGTGTACAGATCGAAGACCGCGATCCACGAATGAATGGACCATTTGAGAAATCCCTCGCGTCGCGATGATCGATCGCGACGAGTTTTTCTCCGTTGGACGTTGTCGAAAGGATGAGTATGCGATTCTCCGTCTGCGCTAAATCACCGGTGATATTTGTGCCGATGGATGTGTCTCCGTCACGGTCCAGTAAACGGATTCTTTCGCAGGCAACGATCTGCCATCGACTCGATTTCTTTTTCCTCTCCTCTCGTTCCGTACGAGAAACAGTCAAAAGAAATTTCTACACAAAGGAGCTCCTTTGTACAGCCTAACGGTGGTAAATAACATCTGAAACCTAGAAAATCCTGTCGACAGAAAACAACGTATCCAACTTTTCCATCCCGAACACTTCGATCTCTTCTTCTCCGTATTAACCCTTCGAACTCCAATTTTTTTTTTTTTCAATAACTCGCTATTATTTTAGGAATTTTACTTGAAATTCACTTCGAGAGGCATTAAGGGTGATATACATATATGTGTACCTATCGCTCGTCCAGGTAAAAAGAATACATATTTAAACTGGCAATTTAAATATTACTTCAAAGTAAAACTGATGTCGAGTCACACTCGACAAAGAAGACCAAAGGGTTAACAGATCGTCAACCGAACGAATATCGCCCTTAGAATATAACCCTTTGCGATCGGTGCCGTCATAGCGGCGGCATTTCAATTTTGTTCTAGAAATCGGTGTCGCCCTTATGGCGGCATGATCTTTGTTCTGTGTGCATATCTGTTATTTTATGATCGAAAGGTTTTGTATGTATTAATTACTCTTTACAATCCCTTTCGAAGCACTTGGGTGAAATTTCACGACTTACTTTTTAGGGAATAGTTTAATTTCCTTGCTTTTGGATACCCAGTCTGTGAATTTGTAATCAGCCTTGGTTTACCGAGAAACTGGTACGATTCTCCGATAGTCTCTGTTTAAAACGTTTTATTTTTATGCGCTGTAACTAATATTAACCGTTTGAGTACCAGAGGTTTTTAAAAAAACACGGTCGAAAAAAGCCGCAATAGCGCTTTCTGAATGGGATGCGAAAAGATCCAAGCGAATGCTAAGCAGCGCGATAGCGCTTCTTTTATAATAGATAACAACGAAATACAAAATGTACTACTTGGATTACTTTATACAAAAAAAGTAGCGAAGCGACGTACATGCGTCTGAAAAGTTGAGCGCGTTTCGTCAAATTGTGAGTACGCCGTCAGTTGTCCTTATCGTTCAAATGCGCTGGGTTTTTTCGACGTGAAATCTGAAGAGCGCGAAAGCGGCGCGTGGGACTCAAACGGTTAAACAAAATATTCTATATTTTTCAATATCCTTATATATATATATAATGAATCAACTATGCAAAAATAACTTTAAAAATCTAAATTTGCTCCGACTAGCTGGTAGTCCCGCCAGAGAAATGTGCCGATCGCAAAGGGTTAACCCTCGGAAGGCGAATGGCTTTAGACGGACGCGGGAGACAAATGCAGGGTCATTTTGACCCATAGTCTATTGTACACGGAATACAACTGTATATATTTTATATTTTTCTTGTTTATTTACATATGATAGGTAAAATAGGTGTATTTCCTGTACGAAACGCAATCTGAACCGCCTGACTTTATCGCTGTCGAATCAAAATGACGAGTCAAATGTAAAAAAAAGAATTGGCAAAGCAACTTTGGTTAACCCTGTGCGGTCCTACGTCGAGTCAGACTCGACACAAGAATTGTTGCTGTTAGAATTATGGTAATAAATAAAAGATATTGTTTTAATTATAAATCTTCTTTATTCTGATTTTTGCCGTTACTATTACACAGACACATACTCATTTCTCTTTATAATCCAACAGTTGCCTTCAGATATCGCATAATGATAAATTATAAATGATAATATAGCATTTTTTTCTGCATCAATAATACACCGAAACTTAGTATTCTATAACTAACATTACCCTAAAATATTGAAACAAAGGCATGCCAAACAGTAGCCAAATGAGACTATTCGAACCGTAAGTCGTGATCGAACTCAAGTCATATTTATAAACGACGATAAATTATAAAGTATAAATGATAATATACCATTTCTTAATGCATCAATATTATACCGAAACTTGGCATTTTATAACTAATACCACGCCGAAATATTGGAATAAAGGGAAACTACATGGTACCGTCTGAGAGTGACCAAACGAGTGCTAACTGGACTATTTGGACCGTAAAGGGTTAAGACAGTTAATAACATAAAATTGAACGACGCTTCGTTATATTCGAAATTTCTCAGATTACAATAAAAGCATGAAATATCATTGGTTCTAAGTGGTAGAAATGGTAAATCTCCTTAATCGGTCAACAGCGTGTTAAAATAAAACAGTATATCTCTAATTTTCCGCATACTAACCAGAAATCCAATCTCCAAAGCGTTTTCTTAATGCAACTATTTTTCTTCTTTCTTTTCTTCTCTTTATTAATAACGCACACAGGTGTGCACACAGACACAGAGTACGACTCTCTTTCGCCAAGAAAGTTCTCCGTGGAAGAACCGACTCGAGCCGTTTTTCTTTCAGCTCGGCCAAATAAAGAGTCGAAGGAAAGCTGCGAGTTGTTGGCTCGCTGGATCGCGCGAGCCGCGAACGAAATCGCGGTACATTTAAGAGAAAAATCCGCCATCGTCGCGATTCCCGTAAAGGCCAGTGCATACGATTGCACGCCGGTGTTTGTTAAACGCAAAACTTGTCGAGTCGACGCGCTGAAAATGGGCGCGGCTCGGAATGTCGATCGTTTCAAACGCTCTCGGTGGATTAGAAACACCGGTCGAAATTCGACCAGCGAGACATTCGCTCATGTTTTCCATTCGTCTTTCGATTATTGAAATGAAAAACGCGTAACACGTGAACCTTCCGAGCATTCCTTTCCAAGGCGCAGGGGATATATCGAAAAATCTGAATTAAAACGAGTCTTTCATTTTTTTTTTTTATTTTAGACATTTTTAGCTTTTTCTACTTTCTCATTTTAGACGTCTTTAGCCTCTTTTATTTTTCTTATTTTACACGTCTTCGGTAGATATAACTTATTTTCTTTTGGAAAAATCCGACCTTCGAAACTGAACTCGTGTGAATGATTTATCAGCGTGGTTGAAGATCGACGCATATCGATCTCTTCAAGGATCCAAGTATTTCTATCTGCGAAGAAATTTGTTCCATGCGACTTAATCCTTTCGTCGCTGAATTACTATCTTTTAAATTTCTTACTTATCTACCAATCGTCTTATCCGCAATGAATACCAAATTGAGGTCGATTTTTGTCAAATTTTACACAGAGAATTTTTGCCAAATTTCAATTTCACAAACAGAATTTTTGGTCAAATTTCAATTTCACAGAGAGAAAGACTTCAATTTCCTATCGTAAACGAATCATTACCGATTGAGTATAACGTGTAACACGTTGCTTCGACAGATCCTCCATTAACACCTGATCTCGTCAGCTGAGATTCCGCGGGACTTAAATCACACTGTACCTAAGATTAAAAGCTTCCACGAGTCGAATCATTTGCTACCTCTCGTATCGAAACCTCGTTTCAACAAAAAATTTCTTCCATATACCACTCTATACACACACATCCACGTTATTAAAGAGAAATACAAAAAGAAGAAGAAGATGAGATAGCAAATGCTGAACGAATAAGAAGTTCAATAAACCGAGATCCTCTTTTTTTCACTCGTCGTTGAATTGTTCATTAACCGACTTTCAAGCTCGAGGTAACGTTTGAAAAGTAACACTTTGGTGAGGATCGTGGGTTTAATGGAGTTCACGTTTGAGGATACACGAGAGCCAACAGCCATGGAAGAAACGGTATCAGACGCTGTTGTTAAATGCTACACAACTCCTTCCTCCTGGAATATTTCACGAAACTTTCGTGAGAACTTCTTCCACTCGACAGCCTTTAGAACGCCCTCGAGGATGAACTTGACCTTTGACCCGAACGTTCACCTGTGACAAGGACGACGGAAGCCTTGAAGATTCCACTTCCGGTCTTAGGCGTTTTACACGAAACTGTTGCCTTCTTTCAACCTCCCTCGATATCTGTTTCGCCATTTTTATCTTCTTTTTCCTACTTGTTAACGAAACTTGTTTATTCTATTCCAGTGTAGTTCATTCGACTTAAGAAATGTTTACAGATCTCTAGAGAAGAAGAGATACATTTTATTGGAACACTAACGGAACACTAACCATGCAACGAACGAACTTTCAAACACGTTTACCGTAATTCACCGATGTAACGTGTTATTAATTGGATCACGTTTCAACAACGGTGTTTCTTTCCTCGCTCAGAAAATTAACTCTACCAATTGTCTTCTAAATTTCTCAAACATCTTCACACAAAAAAAATCTCTACAATGATATTGCTCGATTGGAATTGAGGAAAATTCGTCACGATCGTTACCTTCCCAGATGTATCCGGGATGACACAATCCAAGAATAAACCAGTATTTCCACTACGAAAATACGCTAGGCTGTAATTCTAATCATGTTCAAATCACTCAGGCGGAAAGATGCATTTTCAACTGGAATAAAAAACATGGAATCGAAAATGAACGTCCACAGAACCGTGTTAAGCGAGAGATCTCCCAAAAGAGAACGACGTGGCATCCTAAATTCTCTTCTCGGGGAGAACCAACGAACGAGCCAAAGTGAGAAAGAAAAAAATAATAGATCGCATGTGTAGTAGACGAACCTGGATTTGGGCGCGCTTGACCTCGGTGTAGAGCCAGTTGTCCGTGGAAAAGGCGATTGCCAGGAGGCCAGTGGCAATGATACCGGTTATGGTCGCGAGAGACAGCGTCACCGCGGAACAGGGCATCTTGGTATCCTCTTCTTCTTCTTCTTCTTCCTCGTCTCCTTTATTTCCCGTCGATTTTCCCCGTTCAACTCCACTCTCTTCTCCGTGTTACGTTTCACCTCACTTACGGCACCACCGCGAGCTACGATACTGCCGATGGAACAGGTAGTAGTAGTCGTGTTCGTCCTCGAGGCTTGAGAGCATCCGTGAAAAAGAGATCCACACGAAACAGGTCACGAACCGTTCTTCGAGAGGAATTTTTCTTTCTTTTTTTTTTTTATTTCGTCCAGTCCAACGCGAGAGAGAGGATTTTTAGCCAAATTTTGTTTCCACCGCGGTGATTAGAATTAGACAGAGGAGGAGGAAGAACAACGAACGAAGGTGTATAAACGTGTCGGGTAAGAAGATGAGACGATGACGACGTCCTTCAGGGTGCGCGATACTCCGCGATACACATTACTACCATTCTCTCCTACGACAACGACACTAACGGCTCGACTCACCTCGGAGAAAAGCTGAGAGCCGACCAAGGAGAGAGAACCGGACTCCAGGTGGGGATGAATGTAGCCCCAGGCAGGTATATTACCTGTGTTTTACCTTCAGCGGTTCTCAACGCGCGAGCATTTCTTACGATCCTCACGTTCGCCTCGTCTTTGAACCTGAAACACCTTAGCGTACCTTTTGCTACTTCTCTTGAGATAATGAAATTATGAGCGAACCTCTGAAAATGGATTTTTCTATGATCGAGGTATTTACAGATGTTTCAAGCTTTAGAACGTGATTCTCCTTTCGGAGATTCTTAGGAGATTTCAATGCCTGCACGGAACGGATCTCTTTGTGCACAACTGAACGTACGAGATGATAAATATTGTAGGATATTTTGTTGAATTTTCGAAGATACCTTTGATGGATCGATGATGTTCAGATTGTTGGTGTTGAAGCAATTTAGAATTGATATTTTTTAAGGTGGAACGATCGAGAGGAATATGGGTTAGAAGGTGTGTTTCGTATCGATGAACGAAACGAACGCAGGAAAGTTTGATGGAATTCCAGAAAATGAGAACAGTTTCGCCGTAGCTATCTGTCTGCTTCCATAAAGCATTCCTTCCTTGTTCCTTTACCAAACAATCCCACCACGGTGAGATAAAGTCGATGCAAACGCTAGGGAAAACCGAGGAATTCCATGCATTCTACGAATCTCCGTGGATCCCTTATCGTTTCCACGCGGCAACCTTCGTACCGTAGGATCTCCCCACCTTTTTCTTTTTCTATCCTGTTGATTAATTTTGATCTGTGGTTAATCCACAGGATTCACGGGTGGAGAAATGAATTGCCCAGGAGAACGTGAGAAACACCTGTGTGTACCTGCTGGTTCGTAAAATCGCGGGCATGCAGGTACCAGGAATTTTCTCACGGATAATGGGATTTCGACCTCGATTGTTTCCCTGAATTTTAAAGGCCCGGACAACAAAGAGTCATTCTACTACGAATAATAGGCAGAGATAGCGTACTACTGTGTTCTGTGAATTGTAAAAAAGAACATATATAAAAGTTGTTTATCGTTCGCGAGATAATATCTAGTGTAAATGTAAATAGGTACATGCTGATGTAGTACGTAAGATTGTAATTAATAATACAATGTAAGAGACGTAAGTTTGTGAAACTATTCAAACATTTCGAATATATTTCAGTAGATAAACGATTTTGATACATAAAGTAAAACCTTTAATGTACAATTTTAGCTTAATGTACAATTTTATTAATTCGTAACAATTAATGAAGTATGAAAGGCGCGATACAAGTGTATCAGTTGAAGTTTATTATCGAGGGATCGTACGGTGTGCCCTCGAACGGAGATCCTTTAGCTTCCCATGCTTTTCTCAGTACCTTTTCTATTTTCTGTGTAAAAAAAATATTGCATTAGAAATTAGGGTTGTAATTTTACTCAGATTTTACAAATGCTCACAATTTGCTCAGAAGTTGGCTTGCCAAGAAGCTTTTGTTGGTGATTCCACATTAACTCGTGAACCTTCATCTGCTCTTCTGATCCCAGATCGTCTAAATTTCTCGAACAATCGATTTTCGACAAGTCAATTTTTGGCTCACCAATGATCAGTGCGTCCCACCACCTTTCTGAAGCCTTCTCAAGATGAATCTGTGGTGAAACAAATATTAGACTGTGTGTCTTACATATCTACATTTAATACTACAAACATACGCTAATGTGTTGTCCAGGTACAATGCTCCACATTGATTCATCTTTTCGAATTTTAAAGCAAAACTCTTCTTTGAAAATTGTGATCCATACAAAATACAGACACTCTTCTATCTCCTGATTCTGTTCAACCCTTGATGCCCTTGCTTCTATCTTAATTTCTTTTGAATCCAAATGAATTCTTAAGTCTTTTGATGTTTTTATACAACTGGGCAGTTTGACCAGCACATCTATGTCGCTGATAGTCTGTGACCAAGTGTAATTTTCTCTCACTGCTCCATTATAGCTGTCTGATGACCGATCCCTCTTGATTAATTGACTAGATTGACCTATAATTTGACTTTCTTTGCATGTTTCAATTTCTACTTCATGATCAACCTGTGGAATAGGTGAATCTTCTTCTATTGTCATTGACTCATCTTCATCTTTATCGTCATTCTCTATAATAAAATCCTGATTGTTTAGAAGATCTGTTTCACTGGGAAATTTAGATATTCTCTTCCATTTTTGGAAACTATGTAAGACAAGCTTTTCTCCCATACCAGGTGGGAATCCTAATTTTTGATCTCCTCCAGATTCAATGTAAAGATCTGTGCTGTAATTTAATTATGAGTCATTTTTTAAAATCGTGTTTTTAAATTTTTAAATATACAAATGCTTCAACTTCGATACATTCACTTACTATCTGTATAAAAACCCGAAAAGTGCGTCTAAAAAATTTGGGATATTTTTCTCTTTTTGTAAAATTTGTAAAAATGCCTGATCGTGATCAGAACTCATTATGGAGTTCTTTTCTAATGTATCGTTTTTATCGATGTTTTAATTCGAATAACCGTTTTATTTGTTAATATTCCAGTGTGAAAAATTATGCGAAATTTGTTCGACGGTGATGAATAGGTCTTCTAACAACAGACTGCCCTCTGTTTACGATATACTTGCTTATTGTCAATTTATTTTCGTAAATAGGTTATGTTGAGAAGTATTGTTTGAGAGACACTGTTTAGAAATTCCGTTTATCTGACACGTTGGAGAATTTTGCCAATTGTTTGCTACGTTTCGCCTTCATGCGATAAATTTCGGTTGCACAACATTTAAACGAAATTTTCACGCGTACATTTTTTTTTTATAATTTTAGATTTTCTGATTTTTTTAACACATGTCATTGAAATAAATGACAAGTAGCACTTGACTTGTACCAAACGCCCTCTTAGGTAGATTGTTCGAACCAATGTATTGTTTACATATTTTTACATGTCCCAGGAATAACAATAAGAAAAAATCCACGCACAAAGTGTTTTAAGAATGAAAGTAAGGTTGCTGTAAAAAAAAGACAAATATTAACAAGTAGCAAAATTCATAGGACAAACATTTTACATTTTTAACCTAATTCCTTCGGAAGGAATCGGTGTATATTTAACTTTACTTTTTTTATACATTTAAATTGTATACAATTGCGCTTACAATGACTACTGTGCCTGCCTTTACTCCGGAAGTTGCGAAAGGTATTTAAAGCTTGTAATAAAAGATAAGATTTTGATACACTTTTTTCAAGAACTGTAGCAAATAAGACAATCTTCTTTTAGCTGTCTTAACTGACGTTCTAACAGCGTTAAATACTCCAGAAAATATCCAAAAGCTCGCAGAAGCTAAAGAAAATTCTGGAAATGAAATGTTGAAAATGATGCAATTTGTCTTTCCAATTGTTGTACAGATTCAAATGGACGTTATTAAAAACTACGGTTTTCCGGAAGGACGAGAAGGTAAAGCGTTTCATTTTTATTTCAACCATCAAAGCTAGTTAGACTGCAGTTCTTGTCATAGATAATTTATTATTTCTTTCGTTTACAGGTACAGTTCAATTTGCACAATTACTCAGAGCTCTAGAAAGGGAAGATCCTGAAATAGCACAATTACATAGTCAAGTTCGCTCGTATTTTCTTCCCCCTGTTACTATAAGCTCTTCAACCGAAGCATCTCTTTAAAATAAAATAATTTCCATGTGCAAATATTTTTCACTTTGTTTGTAATTTTCTTACCTACATATAAAAACACACAAGTTATTTGCTATCATAGTATCTAACTTAAAATTGTATACCACCATTTCAAAAAAATTGCTTTGGTGTACTTCACAATTACATTTTGATATATCATTGATTGCAATTCATTGCAGAAATAACATATACAAGGGAGCTTCAAATTAAATATTTAATCAGAAAAATTAAAAATTTTTACATATTTCATTTAAAAATGTTCTTTAAATTTTCTCTGCACTTACACCAACTCTAAGAACTAAACAGTGTTCCATCGTTCGCGTAAAAATGAAGCTCGTGCATTACATCATATACACATAGAAGAATAAAATATTTTCATCGGTATATTATAAAAATAACCTCTCGTTTAGTCAATTGAAAGAAAAAATTCGAAAGCTCAATGCATAGTACTTTTTTAAGCACAGTCAATTCAAATCGTAAAGTCAAGGTAATTTCAACTTCGAAGTGAGATAAGATCTACCGTATAATTTTAACTTCATTATTTCGCGAACATCAGGATAAATATACAATTTCAATCATACAAGCAAGTATGTTGAAAATGCATAAAGAAACAAATGTTATTAATTTAACAAAGAATAATACAATGGAATTATTTAAGCAATTATTTACTTAACAGAATTTTTAATCGTGCAACTCATATCTGATTTACTTAGGACAAGCAGGCAAATACAGTTCCCCTTTGCCAATCATTAAATATACGAAACCTTTTTCTTGTATAAAATTGTAAAATGCATCGATATCCTTAAAAAGGAAATGCTGAGTTGACAGTATGACTATCAGCAAAGTAGCCCTTTAAAAAGTTACTAATAAATACGGAGTGATTATCGACTACCATCTTAATCAAGTGAATCGTACTTTTCCTCCATGTTGTCGTCATGATAGTCTTAAACGTGAAAAGTATTCACAATATATAAAACAATAAACTCAGCAACAATTTCCTTGAAAACAGGAAATAACTAGTAAAATGTTGAAAACACTTTCAGGTTTTATTAGAATTATTCTACACGTTGACGAGTATAGAAGGAAAAGACTTGACAATTGGGGAACGATATGCTGTAACATATTTACAATTTCTTTTCATTATATAAATCAAGGTACAATTGTAAACTGTTTTGCGTACAAAGAAAGCTAATGCACTTCACATTACCCTTCGTTATCAGATCATGTTGGTTCATTAAATCTGACAGTCGAACGAATAAAGACACCGCGTTAGATAATTTCTCTGAGAAATTTCTAGGACACCTAAAGTGTAACCAACATAACCATCACGCGTTAATGGTAAGTTCCTGTGAAATAGTAGAACGCACCGATTTTTCTCTTTACCGATAAGAAAATGCATATTAGCTACGCCTGTGTTTGGTTCTCTGCAGTGCACGGAAAGCCTATGCAAGTATTTTTAATAATCGCCCAAAACCAAATACTTAAAATTTCAAAACTAAATTCACCTTGTACATACGTGTATATGTTAACGACATTAGAAGATGATATATTATTTTTGCAGTCGTAAAACTGCTCAACTGTCTCATCTGCAAGTAATCCAAGGTGTTATCAAACAGAGTAAACAATTAGCAAACGACACATCGCATTACTAGCATACACATCTCTCTTTGCAAGATGAGTATTAGTCATAAAAGGCATGCTATGACACGAATACTTTTTACGAACCACAATCAATGTACGTCACATTAAGCGTATAACATAAATTTAAGAACCCTGTTCGATATAATATACTTTTGCAAATCACGATTACAGTCTCACGATCTCATTAGCTGTAGAAAAACACGCGTAGAAATATAAAACAAAGAAAATTATCTTCACATTAACTTTATACTTTACAGTCTACAGCACAATGAAAATCTTATTTCTTATTACCAATTCGAATAGCACTTAAAAAATATACTACAAATGGAAAAAGTCCTTATAAAATTTAGTTAAACCTTTAGAGCGTTTAAACGTTCGAAATTCAAATATGATCTATATCTTTTAAATTTTTATTTTATTTATTATATTTTATGCTTTCTTAGACAGTTCCTCATTCGTTATTAGTACTCAATAAAATACAAATAATTGAGTCATTGCATTGGACACAAACATTTCTGTACAGTAAGGAAAAATGAAAATAAATATTTTACAATTTTTTTTTCAATTACTATATAAAAATAAATTTTAACCTTGTGTCCTTACATTAGAATTTGCATTATCGATCCAAGTGAATCAAGCAGCTCATATTAGCGTACATTTTTCAAACTTCCTTTTGTCACTGATTAAGATTAGAAAAACGAATTACCAACTGATCGATTTAAAAATAATTTAATTGTTACTTTCAAAAATTAAAATATTCGTAACAAATGTTTCATTTTGAACAGGCATTGTTTGTCATCTAGTTATCCTTTATATCTTGAAATAAAGCTACTTGACAACGAGCAAGAAACTTATACCGTACAGGGTTACCGCTAAAAATCTCGAATACTTTTTAGACCACAGTGCTCTTGATTTTCGACTGACATCTTCAACAATTATCACCAAGCTACGAGAGGAACGGATTCGCTGTAGTAGTTGTATTCGCTGTCCAAGGATCTTGTCGAATCTGATTAATTGAGGGACGGGGTGGTGGTGGTGTTGCCGTCGCAAATGGATTTGCTGAATATGATATAGTTGCTGTAAATTTTTATTAATATTATTAAAACTCGTCAAATCGTAACCTGTTAAGCTGAAATTGGAAACGTAAGTAAAAGTAACTTTCACGCTATATACCATCGTTTTTTGCTGCAAAGAAGATTCATACAAAATACAATTTCAATACCTTAATCGAATCATGCACTCATGCAATATTATTGATTACTTTTTAAATACTCACGAATTTACTTCCAATGAAATGCTATTTTGCAGACAAAATATATTATAAAAAAAGAAACACAATATCTGTTTTTCATTGGGATCAAAGTACTTTTGATTGAAATATTGGATTAGAATAATTTTTTGCTTTTCGCAACCGATGATATATGTATAAATTTCATAGAATTCATTATGTATAATTCGAAATGTATGATATATGAAGAAATATAATTTAAATGAAGTATTACCTGCGGGTGTAGGCGTTGCAGGCTTGATCGTAGAAGTACTGACAAGATTATCAAGATTGACAAGAGCAGAGTTCTCTCCGAGGAACGACTGTGGTGTTTTCTTAATAGCTCCTGCACTCGTAGGAAGAGTTTCCCCTATGCTCCCCAAATCAAACGGATCCGGTGATAGCGTACTTCCTACAATAGTACCGAACAAATAAAATATTAATATCATTTCATACCTCGTAATGAAAGAATAATTAAAATAATTAAATAAACACCATTATTTGCAGTTTGCAGACTAGGTCCAGGCTTATTTCTGTTAGAAATTACATCAAATTCATCTAAATCGCTCAGTGGACTGACTACAGAACTGGCCTGATTCTCGATGGTGAAATTATTTAGACTAGGTCCAGTGCCGTTGAAACCATTAGTAGTTGTGTTAAACGTAGCACTTGAAGTTGTAGGCAAATTAAAGCCTATATTTTGTGGTGACTGCGCCGCAAAGCCGATGTTTTGTGTTAAAGTAGGATTGTTGAAAGATGGAGAAACAGATGATGTGATACCTTCTCGTCCAGCCTAGATAATTTAGAAGTAATTACGTCAATTGATTGTTAATACAGATAAATGTAGTATAGACAGTTCAAAAAATGAAACCTGTTTTTTGTTTGTATCAGCTTCAGTAGTAGCAGCAGCAGGTGCTGGCGTCCAAGGATCTGCGCTAGGTGAAGTTGTAACTGTTACGGGAGATGATGGGGGTGCTCGCCACGGATCAATTGCAGCAGCTAATATCAAATTATAAATGAATTAAAATAAAATTAAAGACAGCGTTTAGCATACATTAAAATTCTTTTTCAATAAATCTTACTTGGTCTTTGCGATAATTGCGAAACAGGAGCCCATGGATCAATCGCGGGTGATGTACTACTTGTTGTAGGAACACTCCATGGATCATTTTGTGGCTGTAAAATGAGAGCATGCAAGTTTCAAATTTAATTTTCAACAAATTTTGTAATACAATTATACAGTGCTCTATAACCGCAATGTTTGTTGTATTGGTCAAACATACCTCGTATAGATAAAAGTGAGATAAATCCAAAGACTGTTGTATTACATGCAAAGGGTATACAACATCGTGTTATCATGCAATAAGCAAATGTGTAGGTTTAATTTAATTTAAAAGAACATACCTGAGGTCTGGGCGGAGGTGGTGTAATTGGTACACCCCAAGGATCGGTTTTTACATTATACCCCGATGCTTCTTCCAAATTTACATCCAGCAAGTCTCTCATGTGACTTTGTTTATCAGTTTGCGGAGCTCTAAAATTTATGTATTTCTTTAGGCAAAAAGTGAAATGGAATATATAATACCTATAAATATTAAAACCTAAAACGATTTCGACTAACTTAAAATCTTGCTGACTTTGACTAAGAGCTAATTGCAATCTGACGTCGTCACTGCGTCTTCTTTGTTCTTCTTGCTCCGCTTCTTCTCTCGACATTGCTAGAGCTAATTGTAGCTGTAATTCCTCTTCTCCTACCGTTTGCGGCCTTGCAGCTTCCAATTCAGCTAAAAAATTAAAAAAAAAAAAAAAAATTAAATTAATTGCAATATGTTAGTGAAAAAAATAGTATAATGTATAAATATTTAGTTTGGACTCGTACGTCTAGTTGGCGCTTCAGATCCCAAACGGCATGGTTCCCAATCCTGAAACTATACCAATAGAGAAGTATAATTTAAAAAAATGTTATATATTATTATCAAGGTCTACTTACATCACTGCTTACAGGTGACATGGTATCTAGTCCATCACTACCAAATCCACTAACTGATTGTGCAAATCTTTCTTTTGCTTTCAGTGCTCTAACTCTTTCATTTCTTAATCTCTCATCATCTTTTAATAAGGCCACTAGTTGCTTTGCTTTTTCTCTCACATTCACACCCTGGTCCTTAGACCCTTCCATGTATTGAAAATCTGAATAAAGAACAAAAGTAGGCACAGTGACTTACAAATATTTCATATTAAAATTGGTATCATCAAACACAAATTTTTTTACCTTTCAATGTTTGGATGGCAAAAATATTTTCTTTACATTGCTGTGCAACTTTTTCCGTGCCTGTTTTAATGAGGTACTCTAAAAGAACTAAAGCTTTGTACACGTGCCGCCAGTTTTTTCCGTGATCGTTTAATCTCTTCCACAACATTTGCATGATCTCAGTAAAAGCCACAACATTATATGTTAAATCAGCAATTTCTGCCATAAGTGTACTGCTTGGACCCCAGGGATCATTACTGGTAGCTTTACGTACAGCTTTCTATGTATGTAATATTTCATCCTTAGTGTAACTAATAATGGTAACAAATAACTGTTAAATACTGAATTATTACTTAATTTACCTGAGCATTGCTATAGTTGTGGGCAAGATTAACAATGTCTCGCCTAATTCCCGCCAAATTCACCTGCATGACATCTTGACCCTGTCTCCTCATCTAAAAGAGTACCACTATATGTTACAAGCAGGTAGTAATATTCTTATTTCTTCTAGAAGCCCATACTTATCATTATGTACATTCATATTTATGTCAATAAGATATGATATGTGCTAATAATTCCCAATGCACCTCAAACATGAATTCAGTTGTTTATTTAAGAAAAAAAAATTTATTTAAACTGAAACTTATAATAAATATGGGCAATCATTTCATATAAAAGCCATGCGACTAAATATGCATTAGTAAGAAAGCAGGAAACTCATTGTAAGTTTTCATACTACTCTACTTTTACCAAATCAACACATTATTACTACTTTCTATTTGGTTAGTAGTAAGATGGATGAAAGTAGCTAAAGTAAAAGTGTGACTGATACAAAAGTAAAGAAATCCTCCCTAGTGATATTCTTTTATCCTAGATATGGCATTATTGTGTAATTTGCAAGTTATACGTCAAACAAAATGCAATAAAATAATGCAACTGAATAAACTATTTTCAATATTTATAAAGCTCCAAAGCAGATTAATTTGTCTTGAGATGTGCCTATGTAAATGTGTATCCAAGATAAAAAGTTTCAACTAAATCAGTACATTTTATATGTTTACATACACTAAAATATAATTTGTATTATCATGATAAATCGTTTTTTAAAAGAAATTTTTACCACAACCTGCCAAGCTTCCTTATAAGAAATATTTTCATCTTTTTTCTTTTTAATTAAAAAACTTAACACTAAAGATCTTTCTGAAAATAATGTTTGATGCAATACTGACTTGCATAATGTGCAGAACTTATCATTATTACATAATTTTGCAGAAAATAAAACATGAATGATTTCCAATATGTGCAAAAATCTGATTACTAAACACTATAATTCATGTATCTTTTTACATATACAGGATGTTATGCTATTATGATTACTCTAATTATTTCCAAGTCATAGAAACATGTAAAAAGGTTTTACAAATAGTGAGATTATATGTTATAA
The DNA here is from genome assembly GCF_001263275.1 of Habropoda laboriosa. NCBI lineage: Eukaryota > Metazoa > Arthropoda > Insecta > Hymenoptera > Apidae > Habropoda > Habropoda laboriosa. The sequence goes on from NW_017100566.1 coordinate 329,200, forward strand.
GAAGTTTTATCTTCTATATGATAATTTCAAATTTGTTTATGATAAAATATCAATTTTTTCAACATCCTGCATATTATTTATTAATGCAGTTTGCAAAACATTTATCTACATTATTTGTTTTTTAAACATTATCTAACAATATAATTGATTAGTACAGTAATAACATTTGTTATTTTGTTAACTGTGACCAGTTAATGAAATTTACCTTCTGCATAGCCATTGTTGGCATATGAACTATGGCTGGTGTCGTTGATGAAGCTACTTCTTGTCCACAAATATAGAAAACTCCCAAACTTTTCGAATCAGAATAAAATCCTAGACTATTAGATAGTTCAATAAATAAATAAGAAACACTTATTACATTTACCTGTCAATGATGAATGAGTTCTTACTTAATGCATAAACGATAATACAATTAACTGAAGACACTTTGAATGTATGTTTAATAATCTCACTAATTATGCAAATAAATATTGCACAGAATACTGCATTCTTTATTCTCCTAATGCAATAAATATTGTAAGCATATGAATCTAAATTAAATACATGTATAGCAGTTTGGTATACAATATTACTAAATTATACTACAAATTTTGTGCTGCACATAAAAAGTAGCATATTTGGAAAATGCTTATAAACTAAATAGGCACAACTCGTGTTCATTAATACATAATATACACTGTTTTTTAGCTGTGAATACCTTTTTTGGACATACTATGTACAGGGCATGTAGCTGAAGTGTTACAGAAATATTGATTTAAAAATAATAACATTTTACTCTATAAATATTAAAAATGATAACCACAGTTAATCACCAATGATTAAACAAACAAATACAATATACAATTGTAAAGCAGATTTAAAGAAAATTTTTTTTAACTGCAGAGGAAGATGTTAATATCTGCAAAATATCATACTGTATATTCATCAGTTTTATCTGATGAACAAGAACAATAAAATTTTGAATTAATCACAAATGAAATATGATCTTTAACATTTACATGATCTGTATTTTTGTATCTAAAATTGTCACAGGCTTTTTTTTCGAATATAAGCCATGCCCTTTTAATAAAGCATTCTGACAAGAAATCAAAGTTGCAGTTTTTGTGCAATATTACACTTAATTCACCAACATGATGTTTGTTAAAATTATTTCTATTTAAAACATTTTAAAAATATGACGTACTTGATTACTCATTGAAACTACTTTTTTTTTTTATAACAAAACCTCTTGCAAGCATTTTAATATAACTAAAAAAAAAAAAATTTGAAATAAAAATGAAAGAGGAAGAAATTCTTGTATTGAAAGAAAAAGAATTTAAACCAAACTACTCTCTCAAAAAAACAATAGGCTGCATGCAACAATAAAAAGAAATAAAATTACTTACATTGATGAAGTGTAGGGTTCAAATTTTCCTTCAAAAAAGCCGTGTTATTAAACTGAAAAGTGAACAAAATCTTTATTATCTATCACTTAATGATACTATGTGTCTTATCTTATCATTACACACGTACAATATAGCATCTTATAAAGGAAATGACATTTATACGTATGTTCCCAAAATTTTTTGTAGTTACATCAAACATACAACTGAATTTTATTCAATAGATAGGCTTAAAAAACAACTGTTCAACACAATGATATACACTAGAAGAATTACTTATATGTTGAGTGTACTTAGGATTATCATCATATGGTTTCTTTCAGACAGTTAAAAAGTATTCTATCTATTAACGACCATGAAACTATTGATTTCGTTTTTTTTCTCGTGTTTCACTACTTATGTCCAATTTGAAGTAAATAATTGAGAAAAAAAAAATGAGCAAAAAGACAAAATAAAAAAGCATCATAATATTGCACGTGAAAAGTCGTCAACATCAAATTTACGTCATTCCTTTCTTCGTGAACATCAATTTGTAAACATAATTGACTTTAAACACTCAGCACATTAGTTCGCAATCTTTTTTTGTCTCAAAGTTAGGCACGTTATTTTTTGCTCGCGCACAACAAGCTCGCTACTGCACACTTCCTTACATTGTTTGAAAGTTTAAATCAACCAGACATCAACACACATATGTACGTTAAAATGACAATCATACGCTATATGAATATTAAATGATGATTTCTTCCGATAGATTTAAAAGAACAATGTGAAACATGCACGCTGTATGGGCTGTCTTCTAGATATAACTAACACAATAGGTATACGTACACTGGCTTAGGTGCAAGGCTAATCCATGAAAATACGTGATATGTCAATTTCGAAACTATCTATGCTTTCTCATGCTCGGGTGTGACTTCGCATTACTGCACTTTTTTTTTAGGTCCGTTTCATACACAGGTTAACATAGAACGAAATAGAGGAAATGAATTAACGAAATAACACATCACGATTAGAACATGTAACAATACTATTGTACTATTGAAACGGAATCGAACTTTAAAGTCTTCTATTCGACGGACTATACCACTTGTAGTTATGTACCAACGACAATCTGTTTCCGTAGATGTATTTACAATCTAACGTGGAACTTCCTACTCACCGTAATGTATACTGGGAATTTAATGCACTAATTTCAACCGAAACAAGGAGCAAAATAACATAAAACACTTATGACAAGTCCATTCACAGGCACTGACGAATTAGAAGTTACGAGGCAAGATGGCGCTAAAAAATATTTCCTTCTCCACTATTTTGCAGTCTGTGGTAATGCCAACAAGAATTTGACATTCGATTTGCCTAATCGAACAGAACGCAATTCAATCTGTTTATCAACGAGCCCCCATCAGTTTTACTAGGAATGTATTAAACAACTAACGTAATACGAGATTTTTTTATTGAAACAAGGAATTTGTCAATGAATAGTTCTCTCTTTATGTAATCCTAAGGCAGATTTTCAAACCACGAATTTCTGTGTACGACCGTATTCCTTGAAAATATGTTAAGCATTCGCGATTGTTTGAAAACAACGGAATTGGCTTAATGTTTTGCTGTGAGTATGAAAACAGAACGCACTTAACGAAGAAATCTTACATGTACGCGCCATCATATGCGATTCATTCAGCTTTCAATTGTTGATTGAAAGATCCTGTTTTCAAACTAACGTTATTTCATTAATAACGTTGTCTCATAACAGTTGGAAAGAGAGAAAAAAGTAAATGAAGATTTTTCAGTGTTGTGCGTTACCGTTATCTACGTGTTGATTAAAGTACATATATCTAAATGGAATAGATTAAGAAGTAAATGTCAGCGTTTTAGCATAACCTTAGCTGTTTTATTAATTTGAGTGAGATTGGTGTTATTGTTCTATGAATATCCACTATTAAGAGAATTGCTTGTTGAAAATACACTGCTCCAATATGAGTATAAGACTTTTGAAAGATCCTGCTACTGTAAGTAGCCGTATATTTGTGGGTCATTTACAAACTGATGACATGACTAAACATGAGTTGGAAGAGCATTTTTCAAAGTATGGAACGGTTGTTGGCTCTTTGATAAATCGAGGTTTTGGTTTTGTACAATTTGAAGAAGAACAATCTGCTCAAAAGGCTATTCAAAATGAGGATGGGGCAATGTTCAAAGGCAGAAGAATAGGTATTTTCATTTCTGAAACTCTTTTCATTTCATTTGTATTTCATTCTTACTTAACTATTTCAATTAATTGTTCACCATTTAAATAGCATTTAAATATAACTTTGTATAATTCTTTAAATAGATGTTAGACCAGCAAAAAAAGACAATCAATCTAGTGTAGGAGGTGGAGGCCCAGGTAAACAATTAGGAGGATCTAATCAATTTAATACTGGCAACAATCATTTCAATGCTGGAAATGATGCTTTCAATAGTGCAAATCAGAATTATGGAAGCAATCCGAATTTTAATGCAAATCAAAGTTTTGGTTGTGAACCACAATTAAATGATAGTCAGAAAGGAAACAATATGCCAAATCAATTTGGGGAAGGAAATCAGAACAGAGATAATGTGAATGATCAATTTGGAAATCAAAATCGAAATAATGCAAATGAACAGTTTAATAATCTTATGCAAAGTAAAGGAAATAATTTTACTCCAAATAATCAGAATAGGAGTGGTGGTGATTTTAATCAAAACAGAGGTGGTAATCAATTTGGACCAGGTGGAAATCAAAACAGGCCTGGTGGAAATCAAAATCGTAATGCAAATAATCAGAATCAAGGTGGTAGTGGAGGTGGAGGTATGAACACTGGTGGGGGTGGTAGACTAAGAGGTACTAGAGGTGGAAAAAATCGAAATAAAAACAGAGATAATTCAGGTGGAAATAACTTCAGAGATCGCAGTCCTATCAATAGAAGTGGTCGTTTAGATGATAAAGGTAGTAGAGATTGGGATCATAAACAAGGAGATAGAGGATTAAGGGGCAATAACTTTGGCAGAGATTCATTTAATGATAGCAATAACCGTTATGAAGATTTTAAGAATTCTGGTCCTAGAGATATGAATATAAATTTTAAGTAAGTTGAACTAAGCATTTTGAAACTATCTGCTTTGATACTAATTGCTATTAACATTGATTGTTTTTGTTTCACATTTGTTTAACAGCAATACAAGTACATCAAGTGAATACTCAACTGTAACAACTGAAAAGAATGACTGTGAAATTATTGTTGTTAACAAAGCATTAACGTAAGTGTAAAAATAACGTATTTTATTTAATAATCAGTGAGTATTTTTCTAATTCCTCTTTTCAAATAGGGAATATGCTGAAAGTATTGAAATGAGATTGAAAAAAATTGGATTAACAGTTGATTTGTTATTTCCAAATGAAGATGTTCTTTTAAGTAGAGTTCTAGGAAATATTGCAAGTCGTGGATGTTTATATGCAGTTGTAGTTACACCTATCAATCAAGAACACCATTCCTTAACTTTAAACATTCTTCATGGTTTACCCCAAGGTAAACTTTTTAATAATACTATTAAAAATTTCTTAATTATGGCATTAATGTAACTCCATCTTTTTTTGTGCAGAACATAGAAATATGCTCGTTGAAGATGCTATTAATTTAATGTCGCGTGATTTTGCTAATTATAAAGCTGGTGGTCGATCCGTTCCATTGAATACACCTTTCGCAAATGAACGGCATCCGGATGCTATTCAGGTTCTTTTAAACATGCTAGCTGATAATCATCAGTTGACAGTATTACAATACGATCGTGTTATAAAATATCTTGAAATCAAACGTGAAGAGCAAGTACAAGTTGAATTGGGAGATGTAAAAGATATACCAACGACGACGACGACGATAACAGTTAGCGACCCGAAACAAGCCGAATTACAATCTAGGATACTTAACATTTTGAACAGTAATAAAACAAATTCATCTGCACCAGCACCTAGTCCAGTACCAGCTCCAACTTCAGCACCAACACCTGTCCCGCCTGCTACGTGGGGAACAGGTAAAACTTATATAACTTTACTATTAAAGATTCAACAAAATGCACATAATATTAAATATAGGGTGACATGTATTTTATAAAAATTAGTTATCAGTTTCCATTGCAGTGATTTTGTAAAACAAATTATAAAAAAAATCTACTTTTTTAGAGGAATTGAAAAGATATTTATACTACAAGTGCAATAGAATAATTACTTACTGCACAATGTAACAAGTAATTTCATTCCTTGTAAGAATACTGCTTATCGCTTTATTTGTGACGCAAAAAGAGCAGCATTAAAAATGAAAACTATATCGAGTTTTTAATGTAAAAAAGGACAGACCTGTTGCATCCTTTTGCACTTTTAGAAAGGTCGTTATAGGTGTATCTTATGGATTTTGGATCACCTATCTTTTATATTTCCTTTTGAATTTGTTTGCGTATCTTTCACGAACATGTTCAAAGGAAATGCAATTTTAAGTCGCGCATATAAATTTCTAATGAGGAAATTTTTTAAAGAATTCGATGTTACTAATAAGAAAAAAAAAAATGAAAATTTTGTCTAAGAATTTTTTTAGACAAATAATTTTGGGTAAAATTTTAAGCTAAATATTGAGCACAAGTGATGAAAAGACAAACGAACTTCGTACGCTTTGGGTTTCTGATCGAATACTTCGTGCGTGTAGTGATATTGTGCCGTTTACCATATAATGCAGTGATCAAAGCGAACGAACTTCGAATATATATATTGCTGGTATTACAACTGCTAACTTCATGAGTACATCATGTTATGCCAGCAGCATCAACTGCCACAACAGCATCCACAACTACTACTACTACGGGAGTTTCACCGTCACCTCTGCTAAACGATCCAACAGTTCAAAAGGCACTTGACAGTCTGTTGCAAGGCAATTTGCTCAAAAGCATCGGCGATCAGCAACCGGCTACAACCACGACACCTCTGTTTGCGGCTTTTTCGAATATCGGCCGATTTTAATTAATCTCAAATTTATTTATCGTACAATGAACAATCGGAGATTTGGGTCTCCTTTATTTTTCTCATGTTCATACTCATCTGACAAACAATTTCATTTCGTTTCATGAAGTGAAAGTCTTATGATGATCTTTGATAAGAAATCAGAATATTAGCAGAATTAAAAATTGAACAAGTAATTTTGATATTTGTCCCTAATAAAATATTAGCATGCGTTTGCGTGTATTAAATACACTTTTAAATATAGAATTTATAACGATTTGTAAGTTCTATGGATGTCATTTGTATGATTTATAAGGATAGGTGTGCTGATATTTGTTCAATCCCTTCATTCCTAGGAAAAAAATATTTCAGCTCAGTACATGCAATTCATATAATGTAAATCATGAAAAAACGGAATATTGACAAAATTTAACGAGTTTTGAGTATGAGTTTATATTTCTTTTACATTTTTTCTTCTATTACCATAAAACTAGGCAAGATGTGACTACACTTTGGATATTAACAGGTTTAAAGTATAACTGTACTTTATTCAAACATACATAGTTTGTTGTGATAAAGAGTATTTCAGTATATAACATATTGGCTTAGCAATGAACAATTTGATTAAACAATTCCATTGTTTACTGTAATCATACATTAGTCTTGGCTTAATATATAGGATTTATTCCATTGTAATTTTAATGAATTGCCATGATTGCTTCTATTGCTTTTATCATTTTTATTAATCTCATAAAGTAGCTACAGTTTGACATCTATTTATGTCTTCAACTGAGATTAGTAAAAAGAACATTTGAGCGAACTTGCAAGCCTTATATGCTTTATGTAATGCAAAAATACACTATATACATATGGATATATAGCATTTCATTTTTTACAATAAATTGTATGACATATATGAAGTATCAATTTTTCTATTGCATTATTGAAGATATACCTTAGAGAGCAGTTTCCTGCTTTAATTTCATTCATTCGTTGAATTTATTACCTGTGTTACATGTTTTTCAAATTTGTATTATATACATTTCAATTAGTTTGAATATCTACAAAAATGTATTGTGTAAAAGAAGCTATGCACATTTTTTTAGGAATTAGCTAAATATCATGTATAACTTCAATAAAATGTTTTTAGGAATACTTAATGTCTTTCATTAATAACTTAATGTAATGCTGATGCCTCTCTTATGGATCTAAAAACAAGAAAATAATATATCTATGAAATTGAAGTTCAATTTTGAATGTCTAATACATTAATATTTTACATACCCTTGCAGCCAAACAATTAGTATATAATTTTGCATAAAGCAGTATAAGCTATATATTTAGAGACAGCCTTATTTAATTTATAAGCAAGAAATAAATCAGTGCACAATGTGAAGTATATAGATAAAAGTGATTTACAGGATGTAAGTAAACATAATGTTAAGAACTGGCAGGTAAGCAAAGCTATAAATATAAATCAAGTAAGCAAGTTCACTGCAAAATCTACTTAAATTTACCTAAATAATAACTCTTTAGGTATTGCTCCGCATGTACGATTTCTTCACACGGTTGGGATACTTCCTTATACAATATGCCAAGAACAGATTTTACAGCATCAATATCGTACATATTTTTCACCAATCGTTGTTTATAAGGTTTCAATTTTTGTACAAGCTCTTTATTCTTGCTAATAGAACCGATGTGATTTTTCAAAATTTCATTATATATCGGCCAATCATTTGTACATGCGATGCAGTCGCACTCAAAGAAATAGTCTTGCATTATTTTTTCTCTTCTTTCAGATTTTGTTGTATATGCATATGCAGCACCATAATTTGTGAATATTTGATCTCCAGGATATATTGGTTCTAGAGCACGAGTAATCATCGTCAGCCCTTCAAAATGACGGAACGTATTTGGTGCACAAGAATGATTATACAAGCTGTGCGTTACGTATAAGCCTGAACCTGTTTTAACTCCTGGCTCTTGTTGCACCTAAAAAAATAAATTTAATATAGTGTGAAATTATTTTTCCATCATTTCCATCCTTTATTTTATTAAGCTTAATATGGTATATTGTAATTTATATTATGTATTATTCATTAAATAAATTACTGAAAAACAATTGGAGGACATTATAACACAGGCACGAAACATAAGGCTGCCACAGAATCTAATGTTAGGATAATTGCTAATATTTTGTAATTGGTCAACTTTATATTTCTTGCAGAAGAAATTAGTCTGTGTGGCTAAAAGGATAACCGCGAGAGCTGAAATGCAAGCAAAAGCACTGATTCCAATAAGTGGTCTGGTTGTCATATTGGTAGCAAGACTCAGAGCAGATCGTGCACTGGTACTATCCAGTATGCCCTCATCTGTAAATCCTGCAGTTCTATTATCTGCAAAAGAAAAATATTTTATAATATTTAGAAATGAACAGTATGTTATAGCTCAATATTTGTTATGATATAATTTGTTACTAATTTCCATATTGTTTCAGTATAATTTAAATTTTCTATTATATTTCTTATTTTAGCAATAAAGTATGAATACTATTCTTTACCTGGATTAGATTCAGCTACTTTCATGTCTGCACACAATTCATCAATTTTTTTGCCCTTTGCTGTTACTACAATTAGAAGTCTAATAATTTTGGTAAGCATTCGGATTTTATCTGTATCAACATTAAGTAAATTTCCTACTAGTGCCATAATCGGGCATTCTATTTGATGTGCCATTTCCCAAGCTGATTTCCTGCATTTTTCTGAACAATACTGAGACACTGGACAATGTGGGCAAGGAATCAAATTGTAACTTCTTAATAAGCAGTGATGGCAATGTGTATAATATCTATAATTTGTATTATTAACATATATCAATATATATATATATATGTATATACTAATGTCAACAAATTTTCTACCTTTGTGTATAAATAACATATGCATAAGGATCTTCAATAGTGACTATATCTCCTGGTTGGAATTCTTTAGTAGCTACTAAATGACGTCCATATTTTTCAGAAAAAGAAATGCTGACACCATCACTAGCAGCAGGAGCCTCTGTACTAGGACCATAAGCTAACTTTAAAGGGCCTTCATCTGCTACATATCTTGGCTGTTTCGTTCCATCTTTATCTGTAGGTAGTTCATTGCAACCATTAACTGAATCTTTCTTTTCATTAGTGTTAAAATTTTTGTTTACATCCCCTGAAAGTTTGGTATTTCCATTTCTATATCTTACAACTAGAGGTATATCTTTCTTTTTTTCTGATAAACACATGTTCATAAATGTTTCTTCATCAATACAATCGTTTTTTTTGAGTTGCAATCTCATTTTAATTTCTTCAATGGCCTTAATTCCTCTCTCTTTAAGTTTTTTCCTTTTTTCTTCAGGATATCCAAGATTTAAAGCAGCATCAATATCTATCAAACATTCCTTGAACATGTGTTTTCTGTATAAGGCAGCAGATCGATTGGCATGAGCATATGACATAAGTTCATTATTATTTGCATATGCCAAACTCATTGTATAACATTTTATAGCTTCATCGTCGTCACCCATTACAAAATGTTGATTTCCTAAAATTTTTAAAATATAGTGACTCAATAAAATGTTATGTTTACTCTAAATATTTGGAAATTTCATTACCTTCTTCTCTATATTGAATGGAATCTTCTTCATTTTTTACTTCAGGAATTAATTCTGGTAACTGGGCCTTCACCATATTTTGCAGAATGTGACCAATAAGTGCTTCACTTTCATTTTGCAAACCATATCCTACATGTGACTTATTATTTTGTTTTAAGTTCAACACTAGTTCCTTTGCTGCATCCATGTTGCGTATAATATACTCTCTTTAATAAGACTTTACATAAAAACAAAATGATATTTTATACTCAAGATTGTTCCCATACTTCTTAAATAGTAGGTAGATAAGAAGGTACTGAATGGACTGTAGTTAACTATGTACTGGCTCAAGCAAAACTGAGAGGTGAAACTAAAATTACCTCAAGTAAGATGATAGAGGGAAGCAGAAACTGTATGACTGTGTAACTAGGTTCTAAATCATTTATCAAATTAGATAAGTTGTAGTCTATCTAAGAGTTACAAAAAACATATTTTGACTTCAACATCTTGCACAT
>NW_017100566.1:339788-346355 GCF_001263275.1 Habropoda laboriosa
TTTGTTAAATAATACGTGCAAAAATGATTCTACATAAAAAATTAAATTAGTAATTAAATTAAATGTATAAAGTTTATAACACTTAAGCACTTAATAAATATAAACTTTATCTGTCGTTTTTCAGTCATGTTGCATGAGCACTTTGTAATGAAAACAATTTGGCAGCAATCCAAATTTAAAGATACTGTTACTAAAGTGTTGAAGTTAAAGTACAGTCTTTAATTAGATATACATATGTATCACACGTTAAGATTGATTTGTGTTCATATATATTCTTTAAATTTGTATCATAACATTATATAGGGGCAAAGTAGTATTAAAAAAATTGATTGAAAAATGTAATTAATTTATTAAGAGCTTATCACACAATAACAATTACTTAACATGTGCAATCTTTTCTGATTTTCATGTATCTAACACCAGCAAAATGTGAAATGATTTACATTGCAAACAATATATAATGTAACATATTATATGCATTTGGAAACATGAGGCAATTATAGTATAAAAATTTTATTACATATAAAAAATTTATATGAATATTTGACTAGATTAATCCTCCTCTGCTTCCAAATTTATACGGCTCCCAAATTTTGCATACAGTTGTGTTTTTAAATCAGTTACAATACTTTTTAGATCAGCACATTTATTTTCCAACTCTGAAATTTCCATTTTCTTCTTGTCCTTGAGATCATTTAAATAACTCTGCAAATATTCAGCAAAATTAATAAAAGATTTTTATTTTATAAAATAATACTCTCTTACATATTTTATCACTTTACAAAAAGAAGGTTGCAGCAAACTTTGATCCCAAGATACAAATAAAATCTCTTATTGAATTACATACCTGTGTCTTTTCCATAGTTTCATAGACAAAAACTTCACCAATGTAATATGGAATTTTCGCATCTTCATCCAAAAGCACTAATTCATCACATGCATCTTCCAAACTCTTTAATACATTCTGCAGAAAGCAATTAGAAGTATGTAAAACTGTGCATGTCCAAATAAGGTTACAGTTAACACGAATTAATTATTAGTGCTAAACTGATTTGTACCTGTTTCATTTTCAATTCTTCTTTTAAATCATCCATCTTAGCATTTTGTCTTGCAAATTTATTAATTTTTTGTTGATCTTCATATGTAATATAAACATCGGAATCCTATAATATGATATAGGTTAGATCTAAATTTTGGTAATATACATACATAAGTAATTTATATTCGTATTTACCGGTTGAAATCCCGATTGGACATTTTTTCGTGCTGACATGCTTATGTTTTATTTTCACGTTATAATTAATCTATTCTTCAACTCTGATCCAAGATAAAAATTCTTTCTTTGATAAAGCTGGTATCCTTAGAAGCGAAATAAAGTATAACATTCGATTGTTGAAAACGCGTCATTAAATGTATTCTTTTTAAAGGCGTACTGTGCAACTTACGATATTTACCGAAGAAACATGCTTTTTAAAAAATTATTTTATTTTTCCCTTAGTTATAAATAAAATTAATAATCAAGAATCTAAAAGTTAGTGATAATAAATATTATTAATTTATTTATCTGCATTTTCATATCAATAAATCTCAGAACATTTGTTGTCAAGTTTAGTTGACAACATTAACAACAAATTTTTTTCATGTAAAGAAAGTTAGGAATAGTAAGTTGGTAGCTATTTTTTTATAAAACATTATTGAATGTATATAATGTACAGTTATCTTTGATACGAATTATTTATTGCAAACTTTACAAATAATTTTAAAAATGCAAACTTATAAAATAATATTTTTATACTTTGAACATTTTTCGTTCGATTTAGATTCAGCCATAAAATTACAAATCCTTATAATATAAAACATTTCTTAGTATCCTTATTAATACATTTATTTTTTCATATACATAAGATACATAAATTACAAAGAAATAATGCAATTTTACAAAGAAGAAGAAATATTATAAGAAAGTTAATAAAGTCATGGAATAGATAATGCTATTTATATCAATCATATTTGGTTTTTATGAATTATCAACTGTTTCTTTTGATAAATTTGTGTCTTCTATTGTACTTTCTACATGTGAACTTTCTTCTTTATTTTTTCCAGAATCTGCTTTCTAAAAGTTTCAAAGATGTTCATTTTTATATACTGTCAGCTGAATAAAATAAAACAACTTAAGATAATCCATGCTCTTACCTTTAAGTCATTTGTGGGTTCTTTCATATTGCATATTTCTAGTAAATTGTATTTTCTGTACTTATAATAATTTGGAGCAATAGATAGAAGACAAACACCGCGTATTACTTCAACTATTACCGCAAGTTCCGGATTTCTTAAATCTGTTTTATTTCCAGGATTCTTTTTGTTTATTATATCTGCTAGATCTTCAATGACTTCCTCTCTGTGTATATTATTGTTGCTGTGTCGACTACAATCAAATAGAATTGAAATGTATGTTTATGCTAAAAGTTGCATATGTTATAAACAATTTGAGTATTGAAAAACATACTTAAATACAATCCCAAATGTTTTTGGTTCTTGTGCAAAGTATTTTTCAAGCACTACATTTGCTTTTGACTTTATATCATTCATATTTGCTTTACAGACAGCTTCAATTGGAAGTAACCTCAATAAGAATCGTGAATGTTGCTCTTTTGTTTTATGTAATTTAGTGATAATTTTAGTAACTAATTCCAAAGGATTTTTTAAGGTGCTTCTTATAAAAACTACATTCTTCACACCAGTATCAACTACCTAATAAAAAAATGATAAACAGTTAAACACTGTCCACAGAAATAAAAATATATTTTAAAGTATCACCTGAAATCTTCTGGCAGTTACTGGTTTTGCATATTCTGCTTTTAATTCATTTATTTCTTTATTTAAAGCAGTTGATATATCATCTTCATCATTTTTTTCTGTTTCATCAATAGAATCATCTGGTTCTATTGTAGATACTTTAGTACTATCTTTATCACAGTCCTTGAATTAAAAAGAATTTGATATCCTTGTATCTCTACATGTCTTTATATCATTGTTGAATTCCACTATACCTTTGTGATATCTGGTCCATAAATTTCATCAGCAAATTCGTTAAGTAATTTATAAGCATCACGTACACAATCTTTCTCATGGAAATTACATGTACATAAGAAACCTATCATACCTGGCTCCAAGTAGAAATGTTTATGTTTTTTTTGGTTACTTCCATTATTATGATAGTAGTTTTTTCGTTTTTGAACGCTCATGTTTGTTATAAATTCCTATATTATGAAAGTATATACACATATTTAGTTCAAATTATAATTATTGAGAGCCTCCATGTAACATAATTAACAAATACTTATTGTAAAATGTTGTTTAAATTCAAACAATAAATATTCCTGTATTTTTTAACATCAAATACTTAAATGCAAAAACTTACTCTCTTATGTTAAAAATATAATTTTCATATAATTGTTAATACTTCGTATCAATTATCCTTTTTTCCTTATTCGGTTTCTTTGACGTGTTTACAATTAAAGATACGGTCACGTGAGTCTGAAGTTGCGATCAAATGTCCAAGATCAATATCACAGGCAGCCATGCTTTTAAAATAAAATAACTATGTAGTTAACACATTCTGCGCTTTTATACTAAAGCGGTTATTTTAAACGATAAGAGTAATATAATAAAAAAGTAGAATTAATAAAATACACTTTTTTATTTTCGTATACAATTATTAAAAATAAATGCAATTAAATTTATAATCAATTACATCAGAATATATTATAATTTAAAGAAGTTCTTGCATTAAGACAGTTCGACGCACAGCGTTGCTAAAACCTTCTTTATATTTATACCACACACCATGTTTTGTTAAAAAATCACACGAATTAGTGGATTCTTTATCCGACTTGTTTTGTTTATCTTGTGTGGTATTCTTACTATTTCTTTTTTCTCTTCAATTTTTTTAAACTGTTCCTTAACATTAAATACGCTAGACATATCTTTGCTTTCACTAGCATCGACCTTTGATTCTGTCGACTTTTTTGTTATATTTTGTTTTGAGGTACTTTCATATTTGTTTATAGTAGAATTTGTTGTATTTTTTGTCATGTTTGCAGCTCTTCGTAATCGTTCAGCTTCCAATTCTTGGACAATTATTTGTTTCACTGCATATATCAGTGAACGGCGATACTTACAATTAGGAAAAATGCCAATTTCAAATATATCGCTGAAAGAAATGCAATAAAGACCTAAATTTTATTTAAAAGATTGTTATCTGTTTTTGAACTTACGGATCTAGTTTGTAGTCATAAGTTCCATCGAGATTTTTTTCCTGAGTAAACGTGAGGCCAAAATCAATTAGAACATTGACTAGTCGAGCAATATCATCCTTTTCTTTAGCAGAATGTAAATGACCAGAAACTGTGCGCAATCGTGGTGATAGCAAATCCGGAAGAAATGGAGCAATATCAACAGTTAAGACTGCACTATTACAACCACTGCTTCGTTGAACAGTTGTTAGAATTCCTACGCTTTTTGCTTGTTTTTGATACACCTATGAAAGATGTAATTTTTGTACAAAATTTGTAGTTTTAAGTTGTACTATATTTCTATCTTTAATACTTGTGATACTTACTTCATAAAAAATAGAAGGATAAGATAATTTAACAGTTCTGGTTTTAGCAAAATATAAGTGCCACGCAATGAACGCGTAATTTGTGTAAGGCATAATAGACCAAGTTTGCAGATTTGCAATGAACGATACAATTTCATCAAAGAACTGAAACCATTGTAAACACAGTACTATGTAGTTCAACTTTTCATTGCAAATTTCTGGATAATTATGAAATATACCCTGCGCTAATTTCTCCGATTCTCCTGAAATAAAAAAATAAATGTATTAGATGCTTTCAAAATAAGTATTATTGAAATTATTCAAAATGTTCTTACCATTTTGTACAGTTTTTAATACAAGACGAACTCTTTCTGGAATAGGAAGTATTCCACTCTTATTCATAGGTATAGTTAATATTTGCCTCCACGAATCAAATAATCCTTTCTGACTGTCCTTTAATGCAAAACTTAAGTTTTCTCCTAAATTAATACCACCCGTATATTGTAGAGCTCCCAAACACGATCTAATGTCACAGCCAGATATTTCTACTAATTTTAAGAGTGCATCAGAATTTACTTTTAGATTTTCTTTTTGTGATATTTCCATTAATCTATCTGCAAGTCTTGCTGGGCTCGCTTCTGGTACTGGTATAATAAGGGCGACAGCTCTAAGAGCTCTACAATAAAAGTAAAATGAATATAATATCTATCCACAAGAATGACATTTGTTTAGTAATATGACGATTATATAAAAGATTTACCTTAAGGAAGGAGTGTATGGCTCATTACAAATGCATATTACAGGGCGATGACAAACATTTGATTGTTTATCACCTTTTGTTTTATCTTTTTTACCCTTCGGAATTAATTTACCTTGCACAAACTTGAGAAGAAGATCAATCGATGCTGCGGGAGCTCCGTCTATTTCATCTAAAACTAGACAATTCGGTCGAGGATCATTTCCCATTACTGCTTTCATTTGTGTTGATGAAAGAAGGACTTGTCTATATGTAGCAAAAAATAACTGCATAAACTTTCAGTATCACTTAGATGTCAATTTTAATTACAAATTGTTGTATTACCTAAAAGTATCTGGACTTCTTTCATCACTAGCATTAATTTCTACTACATTGTAACCAGCATGTTTAGCTGCTAAATGAGCTAATGTGGTTTTTCCTAATCCAGGAGGCCCACTAAGTAGTACTACTTTCTGAACTGGAAAACCTTTACTATCTACTTCCTCAAAAGTCTTTTCTTCCAAAAATTTTCTGTTTCTAAACATAGAATTGAATTTTTTCTTTTTGCTTTGAACATAATTTCGATTAAATACTACTTTATCCCAAAGCTTGATCCAATGCAACAAAAGCCTATTCACACTTTCATTTGAAAGTAAATCTACATAAGATCTGGGTCTATATTTATCAACCCACAGTTCATCATTTTCAGTAGTTTTTGTAGTAGAATGTTTGGAGGTTTCATAACTAGCACGTTTAACATTTTGTATTATCTGTAAAATAACTTTAAAATCTTAGAAAATTCGAATTAATGTTATAATATCTACTTAAGAGAAGAAATAATACATGTTATTTATATTCCTTACAATTTCCTCAGCTTCAGCTTTAAGCTTATTATATGGTATGGACAATAAATTGGAATTCATGTATGTACTTGTTATTAGTTTACTTGGATTGTTGCTTTTTACTCTTACATATATACGTTGTGCATCATGTGGTCTGGTTACAGCTACAAAATTCCAACGGGGAACCCTCAATGATATTGAATCTTTCTTACTAAAAAAATCATTAATGCACAGTTTTTTATTAAATTTAAATATAAAATTTAATACATTTCTTTTTAACATACTTTTCAATATTTTTATTCTTAGCTGAAACACCTCTGCTATGTTCATGAAATATTCTTCTAGCATCTAATATTGCTTTAATAGCAATTTGGGGTTGATCCCATCGT
>NW_017100566.1:346383-359008 GCF_001263275.1 Habropoda laboriosa
ATATATCTGAGATATCACCAAACAGTTCATTATAAGTCCGTTTTCTTGTGAGGTCTGTATCCAAATTGTCATTGCATTCAGTAGCTCTGCTAGTGGATGGAGCATTTAGTTCATTGTTTTTACTAGGTATAGGAGTATTTAACTCTTTGTGTACATTAGATGTTGGAGTATTTAATTCTTTATATAGATTAGGTGTGAAAGTGTTTAATTCATCTTTTTCTTTAACTTTTTCTTGTGAGATTTCAACTTTTTTAGTCTCTAAATTTTTTTTCTTTTCAAGTTCTAAAAAAACATTATTTAACATTAGTTGTTAACTCCTACTTTGCAGTAATCAAACTTGTAATTATGTCTGGTTATAAATTGTATACCTTCAATTTCTTTTAAAACTTCGTATTCGTCCTCATGAACTAAATCAAATTCTTCGTCCGGATCAGGAAATTCGCAATCCATAATTAGAATTCTCTTTCTAAATATTTATGATTATAGATATTTTAATAATCACATATTACTGTTCTTCAAATTTCATTCCTGTCGTATATTTTTGTTGCACCTACTATATTTTCCCGCGAATTTTTTCGCGCCAATTTTAAGTCGTAGTACATAAGTAAATAAATAATTGCGTTCATAAAGTAAGTAAAATAAAACAATATTGGTATATAATTAAAATTATATCTTAGTTATTATTTAGCAGATTGTTCAAAATAATACAATTTTTTTATGAAGTACAAGGTATCGATTACTTCAAATATTATAATAGAAAGTTATTAAAATAGCTTTTATCTCAATTTAGGTCTTCTAACATTGTGTGTTCCCTGTTCTCATTAAGTATGCGGTCTGCATTGAAAATAAGGAGGAGCTGTTTCGCGGATTGTGCTTGGAATAGTAAAGACCATTTTTAGTATGCAGGGCAAATTCATCAATACGACGTAACATTGGAATTTTCTGCAAATTTTAACACATCTTTGCCAATTGTTATTATTTATATTTAAATAAACGATAAAAAAAATTCGCAATAATTATGTCTGTATGTATAAAAAATCAATGTGTAAAATATATTAATTCCTTCTTTTTAGAAAATTTTACCTAATACATAAATATGGAAAAATTTAATAAGAGCTCTTGTGGTTGTGTGAAAGGAAGAATTATTTTTATCACACTTTGAGTGCGTGATATAGTTTACGGTGTACACATGTAATCATCCTGAATATATTTTCAGAGCATGAAAGCACGCGTTAGTCAGTCCGCTGCGCTGTAGGAGCAACGTTGTGGGTTTCTTCTTTCGTTCAGAAATAATATCTACATTGCATTTACGGTTTTTCGAATGTGTTTATTATCATAAAAATTCTGTGAATTATTAAAATCTGCAATCCATGAAATTAGGTAACGTTTATGTTTTGTTACGTGCCATTGCATTTATAAACTACGTTTAAGGGTTAGTTGTCAATACTGTTATTTATTTTGAATGCATTTTACGGTGCACGAATAAGTGTTTATATAAGGAAGAATCGCATAATTTCGTTATGACAGGTTATGAACATCTAGTGAAATTTTCTTCGACGAAAGTTTTACTTGGTTTCATTGCATGGAATTATCAACCCCGTCGATTAAGATAGTCAGTCACTGTGAATCCGGTGCTGTAAAAGTTGCGATCAATAACCGTTTGTTTGGGTACCATACGCGATAATGAATTTCAGTTGAACTTGTAAACTGGGTCAAAATATCACGTGTTTCCAAGGAAACAAGAATTGAACTGATAATCAAATGTACAGTGCTAATTTTGTATTACTAATATAAAAAATTAATGTAGAGGAACGCTGGAAAATTCAGTCAGTTTAATGCTGAATTAGAAATTTATTGACTTTTAAACACATTTTATTTACTAATCATAAAGTGATATGCTTTCGACTTGTGAATCGAATTTTTGTCGACTAGTTGTTGTTTCACACCATCGTTGTATGTTTGCGTGTTATGCAATTTTGCAAGATATTAATTTCAATTGGATACTTCATTACAATTGAATTGTGACGGATACTGAAATCTAGGTGTGCTAAAGACGGTAGTTGCTGTAGTCTATTGTTTACAGTTCCTAGTCCTGTCACTAGCGTGACGTCGGTCTAAATGAAAATAGGTAAATTCACCTTTGACGACCTAGTCACTTCTTTGATAACTGCAAATATAGTTCTTTGCGCTGTTTACAAAATTATCTGTGATAAGATTTCAGAAATTTATTTTTGACGATATATATTTTTCCTTAAAATAACATTCTTAACTTATTTGTTCATATGGATTAATCGACAGGTTCGAATCGTTGCATACGGATCAGCAGACGGTGAGTTAAAAACTGTCAAATTCATAATGTACCGACAGCGAACGCGTTTAGTAATTTTTGACGAAAAGGTAGGTGTGCATTGTTCACAGGTGGAATGAATCATGCAGACTTCTGTATCGAAAAAAATTGGATGCATCGGAAAGTGTATTTCCGGGCTGAGCCTTGAACAATTAGATCAGCTTACGGATAATATTAATAATACTCTGATAGATTCACAGGGAAGGAAGATTTTTCAAAAATACTTAGAACGACGTGATCTTACGGACCACCTCGAGTGCTTGGAGCTGTATGAGACTTGTTACGAGATTATCAATGAAGCAACGGACGAATCGTAAGTAATCATTTTTATCCATTAATAGTAATAATAAATGAACAAGCAAAATGTTTTTACGAAACATTTCTATCGTTCGGCTCTCAAGGGAGCCACTTTTTAAGCGGCAGTCATTTTAATGTAACTCGGTCGGTAAAACAGTTCCAGTCAGATAAACGAGAAATTTGATTTTCAGGTCACGAAGGGAATATCCATTGGAGACGCTTATCGAAAATGTCAAAAGGGTGAAAAGAATGGTCGAAGCTTTGGACGGCGTGTCACTACTAGATATGGCACTACTAGCACGTTACAACGAAGTTTTAAGGGAGCGTTGCAGGAATGAGTTACTTATTGTGCTCGTAGATACTAGAGATCGCTGTCGTGACCATTTGAGACGTGTTCACGATAATTTCAAAAAGTATGCGTCGGAACCGTGTCCTATGACTAAAAATTAATTGACGAATATATTTTTTTATACGAAAATCTTCATGCCCGTGCACGTTTACCATTGCAAGTACTTACTTACATCAACTGTATAGATGTAAAATTATCCTTTGTACCTTCGTTGATTTGTAAAGTCTATACATTGAATTTTATAAAATTAATGTGTTAAACACGTTTCACGTATCAAACAAGTCTGTGATGTTGAATTGTATATATTTTACAGTACACTTATATCCATTGAATTTACTACTGGACATGTTTAAATTGTATACATACTTTAATAAAGAAATGTCACACAAATGCGAACTCTATGATTTCACTTTCTGATAATCGAAATTTCATCTCGAATTTAACACGCGTAGCGATATTCAATTTTTGTTTTACCTCTACCGATATTCAATCGATTTTGTATGCGTAAGATGTTTCGGTTATGTATAAAAAATCCATGGAAGATTCGCCTGTACGAAAAGTCATTTCGATAGAAGAGTACGTTATGAAAATTAATAGTACTCGCGGTACGGTGACATCTTTGGAGGAAAGTCTCATGATCTCGCGAAACTTGGAGGCGGAACGATGGATGCGATACTCAAATTTGAAGATGAGAAATCAAATAATGATGGACGATCTGAAGAAGGCGAACAAACGCAATAAAAATATGCTCAGTATGAATAAAAATTTAAACCTCGAAGAAAAGTAGGGTTTATAGTTTAATTTTTGTAGATTTATTCCGACAGAGCGTTACAGACATTCGTTTCGGAAGCGAAATAGCGTTGCCGGAATCATTGAAGAGGGAAGTTCAAAGAACTTGGCATCAGAAGTAGCATTATTTATCATTTACCTGGCGAAATAAATGAACAATTAATTAAAACGAAAGTAACGTTACATTTTACATTAGGTACGATGCTTTGTTAACGAAGAATGAACAATTAAAAGGAGATCTTAGCGTCGCGAATTCTCTCCTCAAAGAAAAAACGCACGAGGTACTTTTTTTCTATTTTTATAGAATTCACGTGAATTTCTACAATTTTAAAAATTCATCGATTCTAGATTAATAATCTTCAACAAAAGTTATTGACACTCGGTGATAGTTTGTTCGAACGGAACCAAACCGTGGAAAATATTTGTAAAAAATATTTAGCCTTAAAGAAGCGAAAGGACGAACAAGAAATTCTGCTACGTGGCTCTATCGAAACGTTGCAACTCGAAATAAATAAAAAGTACACGCTATAGTATAGACAGAAAATTTTCTAATAGTAATTTATTCGTGTAATAATTCATTTTTGAGAGTCCTCTTCCAAGAGAACAAACGTGAAAAATTTCCTTCGATAAAAAACTAATTGATAATCGCGCGATTCTGAATTTTCTTCGTTTGGCGTAATCGAAGTAAAGAAAGTGTACGTGACAACGTTAGAGTGAAAAAGGATCCGTAAAACCATACAGTTGCAGAGTTCTAGCGTGTTAAGAAGAAGATCGCAGGTCGCGTTCACCAGCCTGTGCAATGTTTAAGGATATTTTAATTATGCAACGACAAAGTTAATAACCGGATAAGAGCGTGTCACGTTAAATCAAATTAGCGCCGATCGATGTAACAAGTGCTTCACTATAAAAACATCAACTCTCCTCCGGCCAGTCTTACTTGGTGCTGATCAGCACTGAGAGAACCCTAGGATCGTTTTAATCGTTATCAATCACCATGTAAGTCGATTTTTCACCTCGGTTAAACATTTACCCCAAGCTTCATCGATATTCTATACGTTAGCCTGTGTGTATATACCTCGTTCATTTTTATAGGTGTGATCAATTCGTACGATTAAAAACTTATAAAATTGTAATATAAAAACATGTCGAAGATACATCAAGCACTCCTCACGTTCTACACCTGTCTCTTCTCGCCGTTAATCATCCTCGTATTACTCTGTTCGTATCTCTATCGTCGCATCGTAGAGATTATATTGAGGATACAACTGAAGAACAAATTCGCTGGTCTCCTCGATGGAACGGACTGCGTTTGGGCTGTCGAAGAACAATCTGCACTTTCGGTGAACAACATCCTCTTGATCATTGAAAAAGACGCTCGTCACTCGAATATCAACTTTCTGGAGAGCTTTCGTGACCTAGCGAGAAATCGTATAATTAATTCATCTTACGATAAGTTGCTCTACAAGAGGAAAAGAAAATTTGGTTACTATTTCTGGGAGAGAAGCGAAGAGATCGATCTGAGAGAACGAGTCAGGTGGTTGGAATACGAGCGTTCGAACTGTGATGGTTCCTGCGATAATATTTACAACGGTCACTTGAAGAGAGTTCTTTGGAACGTTTGCAATCAACCGTTGCCGGAGGATCACACGGCTTCGTGGGAAATTTTGATCGGAAAATGTTGTCCCAGATCGAGTCATCATTATCTTCGACGAATGGAGGAGCGTTTGACGAGCAAAATCAAGATTCCCGTTCTGTTTCGCGTTCATCATTCTCTCGGCGACGGTATGGCTCTTCTGAAATTCTTCAGGGACGTGATCATCGACAAGGAGCCGGTTCCGGAAACGACGCTGGAGCTGGGCAACTCGAGGATCCAGATGAAGAGCGAGAAGATGAAGAAGCTGAATGTGACGGTATCTGTAACGAATTCTGCAAGTTTGATCGGTGACAATAGTTTGCAGTGCTCGTATCAAAAGGACGTTATATCTGCATGTATGCCGTTTATTCACTTCGTGATGTTCTCACATTTTCTGAAATTACTGAGGGGACAGTTCGACGACGTGTCGAACTTCTTGAGTAGTGTTACGTTTCAAGATGTGATATTGGAAACGAAAGAATTTATGAACAGAGAGAGAGAGAGATGGTACAGTTTCTATACGGAGGTTGTTCGTAAAAAGGTGTACAGCTGGTTGAAGATAACGAAGATCATCGTGGATCTTCCTGGTTGCTTGGTTCAGCAAGCTTTTCGTAGCATGGATAAAAGGTCTGTCCCGTTCGTTTCTCAATTTTTCATTTTTATAGAATTGTTAACGTGTTCTATCTTAGTGCACTCCATGGAGCGGAATTGTCCGGAGAGAAGCTGGTTTCTTACTGGCTTGAGGACGATTTCAAGAACCCCCGCGATCAGAAGCTGTTTGTGAAGATCCAGAATATTAAGAGTATCACAGGCGCAAGGTTTGGAGACGTTCTACTGGCTGCTTTATCAGTCAGCTTACACAAGTACTTTCTTCGTGTGAGCAGTCATAAATTTCCTAAGAATTTTGTGTTTTTCTTATTAATATTGCTCTTTTTTTTTTAATTCATTTATATTGAATAGATGGACGAACCTGTTCCGACAAAATTGAGCGTAATCTTGCCGATGAAAATCGAAGAATGGAGCGAGAATCATCCTCTGCAGAACAATATTTCTGTCGGCATACTACCGCTTTGCATTTCACAGATAAACGACAAACAACTCGCAGATCCAGCGGAAAATTGCCAAATTCTGGATCGCCTTGAGGACATTAAAAGAGCTAATGATGCTCTGAGAAAAAGTTCTGATTACGTTGTGAATTTTTTGGTGATGAAGTACCTTTCAGCTGTGTTGCCTGAGAAGCTTTTGCAGCCGATTTTCAAAAGTCACAGCACGATGGTGTTTAGTAATTTGGTTGGTCCTCTGGAAGTCAAGATTTTGGGTCTTTCCTTGAAAAATATCGTCTTCTGGATACCAAACAGGTAATTTCTTCTTTTCTGTTAGATATTAAAAAATTAAGTATTCTATTCAATCTGTTTTGGATCACTTTTTAGAAGTTACACAGGAATTGGATGCTCGTTGTTAACTTATCGAGGTTATTTGCATTTGTCTCTAATCGCCGACAAAGCTCTGGTGCAGAACGAAAAAGCTCTTACGAAGATACTGGAGAATACTGTGACTGAAATCGACAATCTCTACGATAGGCTAACTTTGTCATTTTTTTCGAAGAAGCTTCATAGGAGTATGTCAACACCCACGAAAAAAGGCAGGTCAATTAAAGAATTAGAAAATTTAATGAAAGAGATATTGACATAATTCTTTATACTTTCAGCAATCGGTGTGTTCTAAAAGTATGAAGAACATTTGGATTTTTAACTACGTTTTTTTGTTCATATGAAATCATCAGTATTTTTAATTCATTCGTTTTCTTTTTTTATTTGTCACTGTTAATTTCTTGTAAATAATTTTGTTTGTCTGTGAAGATCGAAGAGTTTTGTATGCTTTGGTGATTTGTATTTTAACTGTGTATAATTAAAAATATATTTTCTTAAATAGATACCTAAAGAGTTCTATTAAATATCTTCCGAAGTGTTCTGTAAATACTGTACGAAGAATGAAATATACCATCGATCGATAAGATTTTATAATTTTTGGAAGAAGTAGAGAGAAAAAAATAAACTCTCAATGTTTCGCTTTTAGAAATACGTATGGCCAGAAAACGATGTCAAAAAGTGTGTTAAAAAAGGAAAAATTCGATCGTCGACTATTCGATGCTTTCGGAGAAGCATTTGCTATCGTGCTAGTTCTGATACGTTGGCTCAAAGTATTTTTTCCTTTGATTCGACTTCTCTTTCTCTTTTTACCCTCTTCGCTGTTGCAATCAGATGAAACGTTCGCATCCTCCATACTCATGTTGATATATTTTCGATGCTTCGCTGACCTGTCGATACAATCTCATTTAATCACGACGATAATCGTTTCAAGATGAAGAATTTAACATAAATCTCATTCCAACCATTTTTTTCTATTCTCTTCCGGAGATGAACTCTTCAAATCACTGTCGTCTTCTTGTCGACTGCTCGAAGGAGGATCCTGATCTGTGCATGATTTGCACGGACAATTTAGCTTTAAGCTTCGTAGGATCGTTTGAACGCGTGGATCGTCGATACTGCTAATAATAGGAGATTCATCCGTTGACGTCATTCCGTGATCTTCTGCCT
Organism: Habropoda laboriosa; assembly: GCF_001263275.1. NCBI lineage: Eukaryota > Metazoa > Arthropoda > Insecta > Hymenoptera > Apidae > Habropoda > Habropoda laboriosa. The sequence continues at coordinate 354,396 of NW_017100566.1, forward strand.
CTTCATCAGCCTCTAACGTCGAAGTCTCTTCTATGTTCCAAACTATTCTGAATAAAATGTAATGCTTCTAAGTAACTTAATTTTTTTTATTTTCAATTTGTATTTGCGTTAGTATCGTACTTTGTATCGTTTGGAAAATCCTTAAAGTGAACCACTTCTTGCTTGCAAGAATTCTGTTCTGCTTTATCGGGCGAGTCCCTTCTTGTCTCCTTCCCTGGGATCTCGACGCTTTAAATTAGTATTTAATTATGGTATATGTTTATTAATAGGAGATACTTTATTATTTTTTGTTAAATTATTTTTTACTAACTTTCGAAGAGGACAGGTTATCGTGGGGCATTTTAAGCAAGTGGAATCCTTTGTTTTAGTATTAGTTAACTTCGCATCCTGTCGAGCATGTAATAGGTTAGTATTCGATATTTTGATTTAATTCGATTTTAATGTTTTCTGAAATTATAGTACCAATTGAAATTCATGGGGTGTATGAACTGGAAAAACTGTGATCTTCGCGCGTGGAATTCTGCTACCTTTGACTATAAGTACTGGTGATTTCATTACGTCATTCTCGCTTTCGTTTTCTACTTTCCTGTCAGTTTGTTCATCATTAGCACCTTCGATAACTTCTTTCGGTTTGTCCTTGTACAGAATACTCTTGCCTTCCACGACTAAGTTTTGCTAAATATCATTTTTATATTTGAAATAAAAAAGACGAAATGCTAGATCGACAAAAGATGGAGGAAAAAATCACAAACCCTCAAGTAACTCGACAAATTATCGACATTAACGGTACCATTGCTGGTAACGTTCTCTTTATCATCTTTCTCCTCGTGAAAAATACCAGGAGAGGTGATCGTTTTGTTCACATGATTCATATTATTGCCGTTAGGAGATCGTGCTTTCGCGCATTTTTGCACCAACGATTTCGTCTTGAGTTCCTGTGATCTTTTCTGAAAATTCTTGCTCGACATAATTCGACATCTTACGCCAGTTTTTAGAGCTCTCTTTTTAAGCGGAACTCCACTAACCATCGCACTCCGACCGATCCTCTTGCGATCGAGTAAATTTGGTACATCTGGTTGGCTGATTGCGGCGTCATAATCGTAGGTTATGGGTGGTTTTGGCGCGCGATTTTTCACAGAGATACGTGGACTGCGATACCGTTTGGTAGTTGGCGTGTTGTGGGTCCCGTGTTGCGATCTTGTGCTCATCGTTCCTTCGACATGACTAAGATTCCATCTGAGGTGAATTACGATTTTTGAAAAATCAAAATTTTATGCTTTGACTTTGGTAGAAGTGCCAAAAAAGAGGGCAGTACTATAGCATTTAGGCCCACGCCTATTGGGTCGGTTATTACCACCACAAATGTCGCATTAAGAAAATATAAGTTAAATTAGGCAGCCAAAAAGATAAACGAATAAAACATACATTTAAATTCTCATAAGACAAAAGAAACGACCTTTTATCTTGGAATTGATCATAAGGTGAATTTCATTACTACGCTCTAATGGGAAAACCTACGCGGAAGCCAGCGATTCGATCGAAACAGATTCTAGTTTCTTCCTCGAGTTTTTGCGTGGCTTCAGTTTGTTCCAGAATCTTAAAATTGCCTTCGTAGATTTGCGTTCGATCTTCTTCAACGCCAAGCTCTGCTGACCAACGGAGTTCGCACGTTCCGCTAGTTTATCGCTCCATTTTGATTCGATTTTCCGCGGCTGCGACACAGGCGATGCGGGGAGACTGGATTGGCGATGGAAATGCGAATGGAACCGGAAGTGCGTTTTCCTGAGATTCGCCAGTATTCTGTGTGCTTGAGTTCACATTTTCCAGATATACATACCTAGAGGCGTTTTTCTGTCGTGTGATTTGACGCTTTTGGTTAAACAAAAGAGTTTCGCGTAATAGCAAGGCTGACTCGTTGGTCGCTTAATATTATACGAAAGAATTAAATACTTTTTTACTTCGAATATCTTTTTCCCATTTTAATTTATTTCCTTTCTTAATTGTATTAAACAAAGGTGTTTCCTTAAGGTTTCCTTATGTATGCGGTACAAATTATACGTTTTTATATATACATATACAGAATTTTATAAAAAGAACAATATTAACAACGCAGACTAATACTGTTTAGAATATGGATATTATCTTAACACCGGTCTATGTAAAAGAATACGGAAAACGAATCGTACAATCTTCTCGTACGCTAAAAACATTAATGCCGCCGTCAAAACGGTTTGCAATAGCTTGGCTTCCATTCCCTTGTATAGTCCCGCTGCTCCTTGTGTCCTGCAAGTAAAGATTTTTATAGGATTCAGTCCTATAATGACAGTTTACAAAAATACTGCACTTACTTTAATATATAAAATAGAATTTGTAAGGCACCAGCATTCGGTGGAAGATTCGCGTACTTATGGCCATGCTACAAGTAACGAAATGTTAGAATTATCTTATGCTAATAATGTTTACAGATATTCTAAGTAGCTAAGTCATTTACATGCAATTAAGTTACATACTCTCAGTTTGGTTTGAACCAACTGCAATGGATACGTTAGAGCAGTGGCTATCGTCTTGGCTGCGGCACCTATAGCAAAGAAAATCCATGCTGGCGGTTGTGAGCCATTCAGGGATGCGATAACTTTCCTTTTAATAGCCTCGTAAGTCATAAATTGGATAGCTGGATTTATAACCAGCATCAAACTTGGCAGAGTACCTGCCCAAAGTTTTCCCAGACCTTCGTATTTACCTATATGCACAAGGCCACCTGAAAAGTTGTAACTTCTAATATTTGCAGTGAATATGAACATAACATTTGCATAGAGTGCAGTGTACTATATGCGTGTGAAAAGTTGCGATTGTTAATTCATTAACTTCCTACCGTATAATGTATTGTACTCGTTGTTATTTCTTTCCTGAGAGTGACCGACGCCTCTCATCTTCAATCTAGTATTCACAACCCATAATGGTGTTGTTGTTAAGACATTAATTATGCCTAAAACAAATAAAATCAATTTGAAATAACTGAACTGAAGAAAATGACGATGTAGCGAACAAATCTGTATTCAAATTTCGCGCCACACCTGCGATCGATGCAACCAATAGATCATTTTTAGCTGTTTGATTTGGTTTTTTCCTAAGCGTCTTCAAACCGTGGAATGTGTAGAAGTAAACAAAGTTGCTGGCACACAGACTTTGAAGAACGGGTACTATTCCTCTGTACAAGGTGCATCTAAAATGCAAATGTTAATATAAGAACGACGAAATTAATATTTTAACGATTCCATATATTACGAAGTAAAAGGACGTACGGTCCTTCCTTTGCGATGAGGTCACGGATCGTTGCAAGAGTATTTTTCGATTCTCGGGTTTCCTCCACTGTGAATACAAAGTAGATCATTATTTTTAATGACAGATGATACAAAACTGATAAAAATTCATAAAAAATATAAGTATGTTTATGTATTTTGTGCTACGTAATGCATTTCACGCGCAACATGCTCTGCTGCTAGCGTGAAAGTTAATCTAATTTTTTATGTCACAAACACTTGTATGTATTCCAATTTATCGCTTTTATATTTATCTACTTAGTGTACTTACACTAATGGGTTGTGATCATTTTCTCAATAATAAATGCGATGATTTTTATAATATTAATTTAAAAGAAATTTAATAAAAATTTGATAAGAAATTAAAGTTTAAATCAATACGTTACTTGTGAAAAGAATTGTTAATTACATTTTTAGTTATATACAAAGGGAACATAAAACATTGTTTATTGTTCGTTTAACATACTTCACAGACGTATAATAAGTGAAGTACTTTAATGTACTCACGTTGTAATCGGCTTCGCACCGTATCTAAAGGAAAGAACGTTGCCATGGCAACGACGCTACCCTGTGAAGCAATGCCATTGTTAAGAATTAACATACTTATCATCAGTAGTTTAATTTTTTTTAAATATTCGCAAACTTACGGCAGCGCCGGATAGCGCGTGTACCAGTGTTTCATAATTGAAAATGCCTTTGCTGTCTGCTCCGTCACCCATTTTTTCAATTTATTATAATTTATCCGTCCTTACTTAATTCCATTGCGCGATAAGGTCAATATTTATCTTACAAATGCATGTTTAAACATGAATTTCGACACAAAACTGAAAAAATTTAGTGCCACGTAATTATTACTATGATACAGCAATTGTTGCGATAAGCAACTTTCGATGGGAGTTGTGCAAATGATATACATCAATTGAAAGTTTAATCGAGTTCATCGATCGACTGATATAATTCATTACTCTACGCATTCCCAAATATCGATACGAATAACAAATTTAGAATTGATTCTTGAAATCTCAAAAGATTGTCAACTAAATTGCAGAGGAAATACAGAAGTGTTTACTTTGCCTGTAACCAATGTTTGAACCATTTTACCAATTGTAACTCAATTACCACCGTCGATAAGTAGAACGTACACCGTGTAAACTAACCACAAAATCAACTGTCACCTGAGAACTGCTGAAGTGTCCTAACAGTTTTTCCAAGTGTAATGCAAGCACCTTGCGTGTTCGTAGAACTGTCTAACATCTACGAAAGACTTGTACAGAAATTACACCTGCGTTCGCC
>NW_017100566.1:359044-373347 GCF_001263275.1 Habropoda laboriosa
TCACTCGTGGACGAGAAATCCACGTGCCCGCTGTGTAACGTCGCACACGAGAATGGACTTTGAGTGTATATACGCGTGGTTCTCGTTCTACATGTTTGTTTTACCGCACACAGCCAGCATTTTGATCATCAGCTTGACGAACGACGCGAAGCGGCTTGACTTGTGGCTTAAAGGCTAAGTTCAATGTAGCTTTTGGTCGATTCGTTGCGAAATATACGCGCCCGATAAATTTACCTTAGCCATGGCGGAGAACCCTGTGGGTAATACGCTTGCGCGCGATCTTGCGCATTTGGTTACTCCAACGTCTCGAGAGGTCGATGGTGCAACTTGCGCGCATGCGTAGTGAGCATGCGCATCTATAAATTTCTTACTCAACCGTTTTTTAGTTTGAATTTTTTACGTGTTTATTTATGATTGAAATCGTGCAGGTTAATTTACTTTAATCCTGTAAAATGTGTATTGTGCTTTAGTTTAAATTAAACGAAAACAAAGAAGGATAAATTTCTTTTCTTGGTTTAATTGTCGATTGCAACGATTATCAATCGAACGAAACATATTCTTACGAATAGTGCGAAGTTTCATAAATGTGTCGCGTTTCTAGTGCACGTGAGTCATGCAGCAAAAGCTTTTATAATCACACTGATTTGCATGCTTTATCGATTAATAAAATCATGCAAGTTGGAATATAATGTATTCCAGCCAGGCCAACAGTGACGTAAATCACTGATTGCTATAACGATCTTTATTTAAGGTTAGGAGGAATCTTTATTAATAAACATGAAACGAATTTATGAATATAAGAACTGTATTCATATCTTACGTAATCTCGGTCCGTACCTACCCGATAATAATAACAATAAAATTTCCATATTAAATTGCACAATTTAACTGAGGAAGTGTCATTCAGAATAAAAGTGAAACGACTAAAGCTTTAACGAGTCTATCCTAACCCCTCCTCGGACAAGTCTAGATAAGAGAAACAAGACGAGGGTTGCAATGAGAAAATGAGAATCAGCCTTGACTATAAGCCAGGGGTGTCCATTAACAAAGGTCCAGTGATTACGAATTCACGATTATAAATAGCCAAGGTGAAATTCTCATCTTGCAGCATAAGCAGGGAAAGGGAACGATAATTCAGCTGGCTCCCTGACGTATTATCGCGGTACAGTAGAGGGGAATTTCAGATGGCGGGATGTTCGTAGAGCGAAATTTCACAGCTCGTTCGCGGTTATCGCAGCCGCGCTTCAAGATATCTCCTATTTATTTCTCCGTTGGGAATACTCATGTCTGGGGGTTCGTTAGAGCCGCGGACTGCTCTCGAATTTCCACACCAGTTAAAATGAAATTCTCCCTTTCTGTTTCACCAGTGAAATCGTTTCCATCGTTCCCATGAGTGTTCGCCTAGCGATCGTATGAAAAGTGATTTCTACCTTGTTCCCCTTCATCACGTGTAACCAACGGAGCAAATGCTCCCGCAGATTGCTTACGCCCCGTGCAAACTTACCATTTTTCCGGCCGTGTTCTGGAAATACACTTTGCCTTTATATGCGAAAGTTGCCCGAAGTTGTCGGAGGCGTGGAGATATGAGAATGTATTGTTTCCCAAGTATTATATAAGGGAAAATGTGCTTCTGCAATATTTCAGATATACCGTTCTCAAATTTGAATAGCTTGGATTTGATTGGCTGAACGTAAATTTAAAAACTTGAATATTTAAATTTGAGTAGCTCGTTTTTCATTGGCTAAATTTAAATCTTCAGTAGCTTGTTTTTGATTGGCTGAATTTAAATCTTCAGTAGCTTGTTTTTGATTGGCCGAATTTAAATCTTCAGTAGCTTGTTTTTGATTGGCTGAATTAAGTCTTCGGTAGTTTGAATTTGATTGGCAAATTTTAAAATATGAATATTTAAAATTGAGTACCTATATAGAATTTGATTGGCTGAATTTAAATCTTGAATATTTTGAATTTCATTGGCTAAATTTAAACTTAAAAATTTTAATATTTAAATTTGATTTCCTTGAATTTGATTGGCTGAATTTCACAGTTCGAATTTGCATATTTCGATTTGATTAACAGAATTTAAATTTCTGAATTAAAATTTTTATGTACAGTCCTTTCTCCTATTACCAAAGGCCTCTTTCACTTAACGAAACATTCTACATAAAACGAATCGGCAATAAATTACAAGCACCAGAGGGCGTTCTCTCGAAAATCGCGCGTCTAATTACACAGGTACAAAGGGAATTCGTTTTCCCATTGTCAATGATATTGCTCTGTGCACGCGAGAGTTTCGGGATAATAAAGTTTTATTCGCCGATCTCGCTAATTTACGAGCAGTACCTACTTGCACGACGAATCGTATCCGTTTATGAAAAACGACGTTGATTACACCGAAATGAATGATCGACATCGTTGCAGCCCGTGCCGCGAATACACGTACAAACAACATGTTCAAAACGAACATGCCGTCTTTCTCGCCGGAGTGACAGCGGTACTTTAATTAAAACACCGTTGCAACGGAGAAATCAGAATTAATTATGTGTCTCGTACGCGGGAAAAACTGTTGTCTCCTTCGACGTTACCCTTCCTTCCTCTTGACAATGAAAGAGACACACACGCGTCATGCACAAGCCTTGCGACGCCTCGTCTGAAATTCTTCGAGTTCTCGATGGAGTTTAATTAAACATTCCGCACGTCTGGAATTTTGCGGTCACCTCGTACTCTCTGTACTGAAACTCCTTCTAATGAGTTCTGCCACGCCTGAGTCTCGATACTTAAGGCCGGCGCCATCTTGGTTGGGGACACTAACTTCGTACCTCTTTTCAGTCAACGATTTCTGTATCTCGAAATCTTCGAATCCAAGAATTTCTCGTATATTCGAAATTTTCTCCCCTTAGGAAGCCGCTGTTTAATATTATTCGGTACACCGTAATTTGCAGTTAAATAGACGTTGAAATTCCTCGAGGAAGTTCGTTATCTCGAAGTGTTGCACGAGAAATCGTTCTCTCCCGAGGAGGAGATCTTTGTCCAACGGGACCTTGTGAACGATTAATCCTCGATAACGGCCCTTCCTCAATGAATACCCAAGTGAACTGCCGGGAACAAAGAGGACCACTCGGTTCAGATAAGAAGTTGCAGTTTTAGACGAAGTTTCTTCTACCTAGAATAGATTTGTGAACAATTGTAATTGCTCTCAGAAATTGCTAACTTAAAGAGTTGTTAAGGAAATGTAACCTTTTTTTCTCTTTTAACCCTTTAGACACGTTTCAGGGAAAAAGTGCTCTCTGTGTACTGGACGAAACAGTTATTATTCAACGTTGGCATGAAAGTAAACACGTACGATTGAGAATTAAGTGATTCACAACAATGGAACGGCGATTCAGTGGACAGCGATATTTTATTTATGAGAACACGATCGTCCACGTGAAGCAGATCACCTAATTATCTTCTCCAGCTGTGGTCCCGATGTCGGGACAATTTTTGTACCCAGTTTAAATGGCCTCAAAGGGTAAATAAGATGGAAGAAAAATTTATTTGCAAATGTCATTTTCTTCTGTTCTTTTTTTAAAGTCACCTATGTTTTTTTACAGGAATGCATATATTTTTCTATTGTGCATTGTAGCAGATATTAAACATAACCTCAAAATGACGGACTCTAAAATTTCAGACGAAATGTGGAACTTTTTCTAAAAATATTTGTATTCCATCTTGTTCGTCCTTTGAGAACGTTTAAATTGTGGATGAAAATAGTCTCGTGCCACCATAACTGGAGAAGATAACTAGGCGATCTGTTCTGCAACCGGATATACACGTGTTTCGTAGAGAAAGGGTTAAGAAACTTTCCATTCCATATTTTCCTCGACAATTTCAACTAAAAATTCTCAACGACGGCTTATCTCGATACGATAGGAAGAAAGATCAATTAGCCAGCGTTAAGTACGAAGAGGAGAGGTGTTCGTGCAGAGAGTGGGTCTCTCTCAGCGCGGAGCCGTTCTCAGACGCCGATTAAGCCGGTTAAATCAGCGCCGTTAAAGTGGATTAAAATGTCATCTGGCAGGAGTGACGCTCACGACTAATAATTCCTTTATTCAACTCTAATTGAGAGTTAGAACGGCGGGTGAACTCGATTTAAATAAACTTCAATCATAGTCCAGTGTGTAACACATCCTAGCAATAAAATTTCATCTCCTATTCGACAAACTTCGCAGAGTGTCGATTGAATTTCAACAGTGTTGCACGGAGATAATTCGCAGTGAAAAAAATTAGGCAAGTCGAGCTTGACACGTAAAAAATGGTAAATGGGGTGGGAAAAAGATGGAAGCTCCCCGGTTGGGAAATGAATTAACGCATTAACGGTATAATTCGCCTTACCCCGAGACTCGTCACGGATCCTTGGGGAAGTTTCTTTTGTGAAGGGCTAATTAATCTGCCGGGAGAGTTCTGTAAAAAAAATGTCTTTTCATTGCGTCGCCGGGACGTTGCCTCGGAAATGACCGTCGCGCGAACCGCATAAATAGACGAAGAGTGTGGCCCGATTTCGAGTCGCGCGACGTTTTTTAAATACCCGCGACGTTCGTCCGTTTCGTCGGGAGACTGGTAATTACATACAAAGAGTCTAACAACCTCTCTCTGTCTCTCTTAACTCTCCAGAGATTACTCTTTGTGTCATTGGTATTTCAAATGGGGAACGTAGGGAGAAAAGCGACGCTGTTAACTTCTGTATAATTATCTTCCTTTTTTCTCTCATTTTACGACGAGAGAAAAAGTCGTGTTTGTTTTTTTTTTTTCAAAATTAATCTTCCTTTTCTCTCTCTTTACTGTAAGAGAAAAAGAGTGTCGTTTTTATATTTTTTTTTCAAAATTACCTTCCTTTTCTTTCTCTCTCTTTACGACGAGAGAAAAAGAACGTCGTTTTTGTTTTTGGGAAAAAAGAAGAACGCACAATCGATCATTTACGCATTTATTACAAGAGAACGAAAGGTTTCTTTTTGGTCCGAGAAAATCAGGGGTGAGTTTTACGAAAAGATGCGCAGTTTATTTTTTTTTTTAAATTTTTCTTTCCATTCCGCTTTTAATTCATCAACAGCCGCTTGTATGCGTAGAGTGTCGCGAGGGATAAGTGTATTCGAAATTTCTTCCTGTTAATTACAACGCAAGCGTTCGAACGACAGATTGAATACGATTCGAAAAGCGTATCGAGTTTTGAAACATTTTTTTTTACTTTTTCCACTTTCTTTCTTTTGGAAAAGACGAACGAACTTTTCGTCAGTTTGAGACGCGTTAAAAGTATTATAATTACGAATGGAAGATAGTAGATTTATCGACAGCCTCCGAATGGATATTCAAAGTGAACTCGAAGCTTTGCTACGATTGATCGAACGCGTTCGAATGCTCTTACAATTCTGTGTGCCATCTCGTTTCATACGAATAAATTAACTATATACACGTATGCCGTATCTTTTTGTTCGTACCGGCTTGACAATCATGCTTAAATAGAATTCAACGATGTGTCACGATCAGTCGATCATTTCTCGCAAACGCTAATCATCCCTAAAACCCGATACTGTCCTTAAAACTCACTCGGAATCGTGAAGAGTCTCGTTTGAAACTGTTTCAACACGTCGAATGCCGGATCAATTCTACATAACTCGTCCACGGCGCCGAAATTAATTTTTTATTTGAACAAAACACATCCCAATATGCGTGAATAATATGCGAACAGTTACGAAATAAAATTACGTAAACATGGAAACTAAACTGAAGATTAAACTGAAAATCTGACGAATTAAATGCTTTCACCAATCTTGGAAGCGCAGGTCGCTAATGATCCAACGTGTTGGAATCATCCCCTTCGAGTTCATGAATGAAAAGTTGCTCACTCGACAGTCCAACAGAAACAGAAGAAAAGAAGGAACAGTTTAATTACCTCTTTCACAGATAAAAATGATCGACTGGTCAGATAACGCTCCAAAAAAGCTCCAGAAGTTTATCACGTGAAACGTTCTCTCCCTCCTTTTTCCAGCCGCGATTCTTCAGCCGAAAGAACTCGATCGACGTGTCCCCACCGTTTTGTATTCCTTACTTTAATAATATATGTTACTTCCGGGACGCTATTCTAGAGCTATTCCTTTTAATTAATTAAGGCGAGCAGCGTGGTCGATTTGAAACGTTTCCCCTCCATCGACGATCCTCGCTCTTCTCCCCCGACGTTTCTATTCCGCGTGCAACGTAAAAACGCGATATTAGATTGCCTCTTTCCATCGTTAAAACAGACCTTCCATATGTCGCAATTTTCCCTATCCATCTCGTTTCACTTCACCGTGCCGCAATTAACGCCGCTTTCGAGAACTATTCGCCGAATAGTGAACCGAGAGAATCGTACGAATTTACTTGGCGATAACTTTCATACGCCGATTAGAATGGAGTTATCTCAGCGAGGATCGTACACAAGTTGATATTCCTATTACTCATCTATGTAGACGAAATCAGTTTCGGGAGGATTTCCGGGAGGTATCACTGAATGGAGCACGTTTTTCTGGCGTCGGAGGTGCGCAAGGTGATTCTCGATCCAGGAGCGTTGTTCTCGTTACCAGTTGCAAGGGAGCAGGTTTTCGTCCTCATGATCATCAGATCGGTTCTGATGCTTGGACGACGCACGTTCGGAGCAACGACGCCGCAGGCATCGCTCAGACGTCGCTTTATGCTCAGGGTAGCTTTGTGCCTTGGCTGAAAACAAATTGTCGCTCTTTCAGGGGTGTTACGGCGGGAAGAGGCACGCTCGGACGAGGCGTTATCGTCGAACCCTTGATGCGTGATAACGAGGACTCGTGGTACTGATTTTGGTCAAGATTTGGTGTGAATGTGTTGTGTATTTTCACCCTTTGACTGTTTATTCTGTGTGAGACTCGGGTGAAGCGTTTATATATGCAGAATAACTGTTTAGCTCGAGAGAGACTGTTAGGAAGACAGTTAGAATGGAACGAGACGTTATTGTTATAACTATGACGTAGTCCATGACGTAATTATTAGGAAAATACCTGTGAAATGTGAATATTTTTGATCGTAATTTACAATTTTAGTAGAGTGCCGAAGGGTTAATTCAAACAAATGTTATTAGTCTGTGATATATTCGCTTGTTTTGTTTAATATAGCAGTAAAAGAGGAAAAAGGTGACGCTTAGATGCACAGTTAAGAAAAGAAATGATACGTCGAGGGGTTGAGGGAAAAGACGTAATCATTTTGAAGATTTAATGCACACTTGCTGTGGATTTTGAAAATTCTACTGCGGCGGTGAGTTGTTTCTTGTTTCCTTTCGATTAATGGACAAAAATTAAAAATTTCAAACGTGTAATCCGTAAATTCTTGAAATTTTAACTTTTACTTACCTTCAATTTTAGCTTTTTTAACGAGAGTTTTGAGACTTTCATGGCCCGGATCGATACGGGTGTTATTATTTGAGGCTTCCGGGTGTACTCCGTGTCCGACTTTTCACCAGCAGTGCAGCCAGCTTCATCAGGGTCTGGAGACGCACTGATAATGGTGTGCGTCATTGTGATTCTTAATTTCTTAATTGATTTAAACGAACATGGGTACTTATAGGAGTGAACACCCTGACGCGCACCATTATCAGTGCGTCTCCAGACCCTGATGAAGCTGCAATGCTGGTGAAACGTCGGAATATAATTTCTTTTGGACACGGTGTACACCCGGAAGCCTCAAATAATAACACGGCTAAGGTTTTTTAATCTTTAATAAAATAGATTTCAAATATATTTTACTGGCAGAATATTGGAGAATTTCATTTGACATTTATAAGTTGAATTCAATATTCAAATATTTTTAAAATAGGAGAATAGTTTTAATGCAATAGTAACGAATTGCCCTAATTTTCTATGCAAAAGTGTATCAATTTCTAAGTGACTCTTTTACTTTAACGTTGTACTATAATAATTTTTGATATCTACCCTCTTTTAATCGAATTAAAAATTTTGAACAAACGCTAAGTTATGCCTTTTGTTCCTGAAACTCGTATACTCGAAACACCGTGCGTTCCCCGCGTCTGAAGCACGGGTTTCCTAGCTAGCTTTACTAATGAGTCCATTAGGAAACCCTGTACGAAACGGTTTTTTCTTTCCTCTTCCACCTATCCTCTCTCTATTTATTTCCCCTTGCCATATCCAACCGCCATAGTACAGTTACAACGCTTTCAAAATTAAGAGTTATTTACATCCCTCCCTCGCATCGCAAGACGTCTTCCGTTCGCTCTAGTTCACGTCGCGGAAATTTCCAAAGTGCCTTGCCTCCCTCCGGTGTTTTGAATCTTCGAGTCGAGTACCGTGAAATGAACAAGTTTCTGAGAGAACCTCTCCGCGACTTCTAACGTACGCTAAATGTCCCTCCTTAGGGATATTGTCTTTTACAGAATTCGTCCATTTCGAAAGGTTAGGTTACGGAATAGTTGCTAACGTTTCGTCCCTTTGCACCTCGAGATCTCGTTGCTTCAATTCTTGAGATATTCGAATCGAAAGAAAATTCATTTTTCTAGAGAATTCTTAGGTATTCGAACCGAAGAGAAATGAATTTTCGCAGAGAATTCTTGAGATATTCGAATCGAAAGAAAATTAATTTTCCCAGAGAATTCTTGAGATATTCGAATCCAAGAGAAATGAATTTTCCCAGAGAATTCTCGAGATATTCGAATCCAAGGGAAATGAATTTTCCCAGAGATAATTTTCCTTCGTGACATTCAAATCGAAGAGAAATTAATTTTTACAGATAATTCTTGAGATATTCAAATCGAAGAAAAATTAATTTTCCCAGAGAATTCTCGAGATATTCGAATCCAAGAGAAATGAATTTTCCCAGAGAATTCTCGAGATATTCGAATCCAAGAGAAATGAATTTTCCCAGAGAATTCTCGAGATATTCGAATCCAAGGGAAATGAATTTTCCCAGAGATAATTTTCCTTTGTGACATTCAAATCGAAGAGAAATTAATTTTTACAAAGAATTCTTGAAATATTCGAATCGAAGGAAAATTAATTTTCCCAGAGAATTCTCGAAATATTCGAATCGAAGAAAAATGAATTTTCCTTACAGAGAATTCTTGAGACATTCGAATCCAAGAGAAATGAATTTTCCCAGAGAATCGAAGGAAACTTAAAATACAAAGGTTGGGGTTTTTTAATCAGAGGAGACTTTTGTCAGAATTTACCTGTGACGGTGGTAACATAGTCGGAGAGCCAAAAGTGAGGGGGACCTTTCTGTGATGATTGGGCGCCATTTCCAAGGGTAGACCAGCTACAATGAACAGCTGGTAGAAAAGCTCCTCCACGTGGTAGTTCCTCTTAGCTGACGCCTCCACAAAAACGCAGCAATCATCCTGACTATTGCAGTACTCCTCCGCTTCCTCCACTGTAACTGTTCTGTGGAACAACGTGTTCGCAATCTCCTTTCTCCGTATTAATATTACGAAACGCTACTGAAATAATTTCATTTCCACGAAATACACCGTTTGAAACCGCGTATAATCGCGATTAATATTATTTACACGAAACTTTAAACACACCAAACAGTACCGAAAAAAAAGAGAAATTTTCCTCTAAAAAAAAAATATGCTCGTTGAAATACAAGAAAATTCGAATATTCTCAATACAAAAATCCAGCAAACTCTCAACTTTAACGTTTGTTAAAAAATAATGAAAAAAATGACACGATGTTACGTAGCTAACATGCAGTATCGTTAATTACACGTTAATTAACCCATGTACGGTGCACGTACTTTACATCCTTATCACATTTATTTCCGACGATGACCATAGGAACCTTCAGGTTGAAGTGACTCTTGCTTCTGCTCTTCGTGGCGCTTTGGGTCGCGCTCACTTTAGTCTCCAGGATCGATTCTCGCAGTCTGATGGCCTCCTCGAACGATTCTCGACAGTCCAGACTGAACACCACCACGAACAGATCTCCTGGTTTATAATAAACGATCGTTTTAATCACCGCGAACAGTCTTTTTTCTCTCACCGATAAATCAGGCCAGGTCGAAAATAGAAATAAAGGGAAAAAGGAACAGGAGGATCTGCGATTAAGAGAAACACGGTTTATCGTTGGAAATTCATCTCGGAGCAAAGTCACGCGAATTGAACGTCCCATTTTTATCGTTAATCGCATAAATCTTTTGGAACTACCGTGTTTCAACCCCTCGTGTGAATTCATCGTAACTTCTTTAACCGGAGGAGCTCCGGCGGAATTTGAATTTCAAAACTGGTGTAATTCCGCACGAAGAAGGGTAGCGTCGATCTTTTTTTCTTTCTTTCTTTTTCCTAAGTATCGTTTATCTGTTTCGCCGCTTTTCGTTCGCATGTAAATCATTCAGAATCTCGTTAAGCTTCATCCTTTGGCCAAGTTTTTACATCGTGAGCTGTTCGCCGACGGTGGAAAGTAAAAATCTGCAGGGAGAAAGACGAAGAGCTAAGTTTCCCGATGGATCTTCTAAGATCGTCGATTTCCTATGGAATCTACCGTCTTTATCTCTATTTTCGTAATGTTCTCGTTCTTTTCGTTTCTCTTTGACGAAATTCTGGGCGAAGAAAATGAAGTTCTCGACGAATTTTTTCACAGTGAAAAAGTAAGAGTAGTACTCGAATAAATCACGTCTTTTTCTGTTTCCTTTGCTTGTGTGTACCGTGTGAATAGCATGCAATTCGTTTCTGTCACGGTGAATTTTTTATCGGTAAAAAAGTGGAAGCTTTTTAGCACAACGTGTAATAGTAATAATAGAGAGTGAAAGAGAGAGAGGGGGGAAGGTTTAAAATGTTCATCAATGTCCACCGGTCTAATTTCATGCAAACGCTTGCACACTTATCGATGATCGCAAGAAGGTATATAGCGTGTCCGGAACCGCGGTTGGCTTATGAATATTTATCCGAGCGTGCTAATTTTTATCGCGTCGAACGTCGCACTCGTAATATAAGTATGTGCATTGTATATTTGTACGTATACAACGTGATCGAGTTTTAACGAGTTTCTGTTCCGCGTGAAATCCTCGCGGAACAAGAGAGGACCGAGCGGGTAGGGAATCGATCGTGTCGTTTGTCAACCGAGACAGAAAGAGAGGAAGAGAGAAGAACAGAGAGAGATAGAGGGAGAGAAACGGAGAGAGAGAAAAATCGAGAGAGATACAGTGACGAAGAGAGAGAGAGAGAGAGCGAGAGCGGAGGAAGGGAAAAAGAGAGAGATAGAGAGAGGAAGAGAGAAAGAGATAAACCGAGAGAGAGAGAGAGAGAGAGAGAGAGAGAGAGAGGGAAGAAGATAGAAACAAAGAAAGCAGAGAGGAGATACAGAGAAGAGGAGAGAAACAAAGAAAGAGAAAATCAGCGGAGAGAGAGGAGGGAGAGATAGGGAGAAACAGAGAGAGTTTTTCGAGTTTGCACGGCGAAAGTTCCCGAGGTGGTTCCCGGAGGTTGCGACCTCGGCAACAGTGTCATTAAAATGACAAAAACACCGGCAGACCTCGCTCCACTTTTTCCTTTAAATCACGATGTAACTACTTCCTCGGGCGCTCCGTTAAGCGAGCCACACGCCCTCGCACCTTCCTTACGTCAACTTAAATACTCGCCGTCTCGGGGAAAATTTGTCAATTTGCCATCTTACGTTAAACGGCGGTTAAGTGCAGCAAAATCATATTAAATGTTCAAGTTTATAATGTACTTGGAAATAGCTACTGGCCAATTATTTACTCAACATTCGCTCTTTCGTTTCTCTTTAAATTTCCATGAGAAAGGTATTAAAATTTTAAATTTCCAATTTTTTGTGCATTCGAAAATAACTCTCGGAGGATTATTCTCTCAACTTTAACTCTTCCATTTTCCTTTATTCTATATTTTCATTAATTTTCCGTAGAGAAGGTATTCAAAATTCGAGTTTCTAATTTTTTTCTGTACCTGAAAATAACCTCAATCTCGACTCTTCTTTATTTTCCCTAATTTCTCACGTACTCAAAATCGACTCAACCCTGACTCTTCGATTTTCCTTCATTTTATTCTGTTTTCTCTAATTTTCCGTGAGAAAGGTATTAGAAATTCGAGTTTCTAATTTTTTGTGCATTTGAAAATAACCTCAATCTCGACTCTCCCCTATTTTCTCCAATTCTCCACAAGTATCTAATTCCCGATTTACCCAAAATTGACTCAACCTCGACCCCTTGATTTCCCCCTCATTTTTAACTTCCCGCAAGAAATACCCAATTTTCTCGTTTACCTCGTGAACGTTTCACCGTAAAATCCCCCCGTAAAACTTGCATATTTATTTTACGACGAGGCAGGTGGTTCCTCGCCTCCGCTTCAAGTCGAAACTTTCTATTATTCGCGGTTACGCGCGGCAAAAGGGGCGCGACGTTGATCGCCGCCCGCGAATAACCGTAAAAACGAGCCGCGGGAATTGCGTTTAGGTGGCTTTTATTTCAACGGGACAGCCGCCAGGCACTTTGTTAGCCGCGTCGCCGTGAAATCCTGAAATATCCCTTTGGCTTTCAAGTACGTTTCCTTTTTACACGCTTTCACAAACCTCGAAGAGAGAGAAAGAGAGAGAAGGGGTAGATAGATAGATAGAGGGTGAGACACCGTTGTAAATTTTGTTTCACGTTCCGGACGTTCCTGCACGGGACGTCACCTGCCTTGTTTCCGGCTTCCCTCTGTCGGAAGAGTGCGCGGCGAAAAAAATTAACGCGGCTAGACGGATCGTTGGCGAACGCGACCCGAATACGTAACAGGGAATCCCTCGGATAAATCTGTTATTCCCTCTCGTTCTCAGATGAACCCGTTTTGCTCGAGCAACACTTTGTCTCCTGTGTTTCCTTCGGATCACGGTAAATCTGTTTTTCTCCGGCAAGAAACAGATATCACGTGTGGCGGTAAAAAGTGATACGATAGCGATGGACAGTTTATTCGGGAAAATATGATTTAACCCTTTAGGTATTATACGTGGCTGCAGTGGCTTTTCGATTAGAAATATTCCGAGGCAAATGTGTCATACTAGTGTGACGATAAAAAGTGATATGATAATGATGGACAATGATTTAACTCTTTAAGTATTACACGTTGTTATAGTGGCTCCTTGAGAAGAAATATTCTGCGACAAATATGCCATACTTTTGTGACGATAAAAAGTGATATGATAACGATGGACAATGATTTAACTCTTTAAGTATTATACGTCACTACGGTGGCTTCTTGAGAAGAAATATTCTGAGACAAATATGCCATACTTGTGTAGTAATAAGAAGTGATATGATAACGATGGACAATTTAGATGGACAAATATGATTTAACCCTTTAGGTATTATACGTCACTACAGTGGCTTCTCGCTAAGCGATAATGTGATACGATAATGAAGGACAGTTCCTGTAGAAAATTATGATTTAAGCCTTTAAGTACTAAGAGTCGCTATAGTTGCTTTCCAAAATTTGAACATTAAATATCTCGAAAACCGTTTGAAATAGAAAGCTGAAATTTCACAGAGTTTAATTTCACAAAATTATCAACTACCCCTGAAAATTTGAAAATCATCACCTTCCCGCTTCTATTTTACCACCACTCACGTAACACCTTGTATAATTTACCCACTCATTACTCAATACTAACATAAATTCAACGAATTGCCTGATAGAAAACGGCGAAACAATAATCCCTAACTATTATTACCATCGTTAATTAATATCCAACATAGAATCTCTGCGCTAGAACGATACAATTCCACGTTTAGCTCAGCCCTAGCGCAACGGTTAAGAAAGGGAAGATACAATTGTACAAGACGAAGGAGAATTCCATTCTTCCTCTTCCTTCCGCAACAAGTGTCTACTATTTCTCTCGCCTCTGTCACACCTTACAATATTCTTCGAGAGAATCGATTCGAGTGAAACGGGAAATCTAAATGAAATAAAACTACCATCTTCCACGTACCAGAAGCAAAACCAATTTTCTTCTCTCTTCACACTTAAAACGTATAATATTTTTTTATTTAAACAGTATCTAAATACAGTAGTGCACACATAAGTACACGCTTAACTGGGGAGATGACTTCTGCGAATTTAACCCTTACGCGACGGCGGAACTAGCCATCAGTACGCCACTAACGAACGGGTCGTCGTGCCATTAGTGCACACTATACACATTAAGAGTGTCTCGCGTTTTTTCAAATCTTAGAGGATTTCCTTGGAATAGCAAAGGACTTAAGGAAGGAATGTTGTCGAGGCCTTGTTCTGTATTTCAAAATAAATCTTCACTTTGAGTTGTCGAGGCGC
>NW_017100566.1:373394-376644 GCF_001263275.1 Habropoda laboriosa
GCTAGCCAGTGTGAAGCATTTAGTGGATGCCGGATATAACCGGCGCTAGTCGTGAAAGGGTTAACTAAACAAAAGAGAGGACATGTGTCTGAGTGGGATACCGATATATCAAGTGTCAGTTGTTCACATTCAGGAGTCGAACTCCACTCCGAAGTCCCATTTCCAAGGATTGCTGGGGATAGCGACGTACGCTCAAGTGTGCAAAAATGCGGACGCTTATGCGTGCACTACTGTACTTCGTTTCACTCAGCACGCTCGAACTCCACTCGGAAGTCCCATTTCCAAGAATTGGTGGGGATAGCGACGGACGCTTAAGTGTGCAAAATACGGACGCTTATGCGTGCACTACTGTACTTTCTTTCACTCGGCACTCTCGAACTCCACTCGGAAGTCCCTTTTCCAAGAATTGGTGGGAATAGCGACGGACGCTTAAGTGTGCAAAATACGGACGCTTAAGTGTGCAAAATACGGACGCTTATGCGTGCACTACTGTACTTCGTTTCACTCAGCACGCTCGAATTTCACTCGGAAGTCCCATTTCCAAGAATTGGTGGGGATAGCGACGGACGCTGAAGTGTGCAAAAATGCGGGCGCTTATGCGTGCACTACTGTACTACTACAAATTTCTCGTTTCTAAAGCCGCCACCTCTATTCATCCATTGTATCCTCCAGCGACAGAATGGATATCTTATTCGAGCAGCGTGCAGACACAATTTTCCGCTGGAGTTACGCGAGCAACGAGACGTGGATTACACTTGAAATAATATACAGTAATCCTGTAGGTTGGTCCGCGAGTAACATTCACGGGTTCTATAGTCAACGATGCCCCTTGATCAGGCCGGATGCAACATTAACGAGAACAGCCCGCGTGACACGATGTTACAACCGTTTCGAACGTGACCGCGTTTCCGGTACCGAAATAACGTTATCGAAACCGGGCATGGCGGTTCGGTAATTCTGGCCAAGCTAGAGATTCACGGGACGTATTTAACGAATCCTACTTCACCGGGATGCTGGAAATTAATTTCGAAATAGTCACGTGTACCAGCTCGACGTCGTTCAGCTTCGCCGCATTGTTTCGTCGACTATGGTACTGCTTCCATTCTCGTTCCGTTAATTGTACTATGTATATACTACTGATTGAAAATTTCGATTGAAAAAAATTCGTGTGTACTAGGAGGTATGGTTGAAAAGTTAGTTGCATTTGAATTAACTGTTTAACATCTGACTGAACTTTGAAAAAATGTGCAAAAATTACCATCTTTTTTTATTTTAACCCTTTGCCATTTTGATTACTGAAAATTACGGTGAGAAAATCCGTCCCGAAGACGGTGAAGCGAGCACCTCGAAGCCAGGCCTAGCGCGCTCGGTGGGGGTGACTCCGCCCCTTTGGGTCTTTCCCTGGGCCTGTTCGCGTAGAGGGGGGGGGGGCAGGGATCGGCAGGATGACGCGTCCTCACTCTTCCCGAGACCCTTAACGTGTACTTTTGCGAGCGACGCCCGGATAACGTGGAGATAGACTTTGAATAAAATATACTATTGTAAAAACGTAGAAACATTCAATTAATTTTGCGCCCACCCTACTCCGAGTCAGAGTACTTTTTGACATTTTTGAATATGTACCTACCTGTTATATTTCGCAGTACTTTCTTCTTTTTTTTTTACTTAGGATAAGCAACGTTACATGTGTGTGAAGTAATTGTTTACATTGCTTCCTATTTAACTAACTGTCCTTTGAAGTACATTTCAGATAGAACGTTTAAAATAATGCGGAACTATTGAAAAGAAATTGGGAGTGCAAAGGGTTAATATGTACATGTTTATAATCTTGGGCGAAACACAATTTTTTGCAAAAGCTTTTATTTTTGTATATTTAATAAGAAATTATACATGTTCAATCCAGGTAGAAGAAAGACTAGAAAATTCTAATAAAACAATGCAATAAATAATTAATGTAAAACAAACTGAATTTCAAAAAATGGATGTCATAAAAGTTACGTTTCTGTTTAACGTAATATTACGGAGGTGGAATTTTCAGACTGTACGCAAGAAACGTGATATTACGGAGGTGGCTGTTATGGTGTTAAAAAGGAAGTGTTGAACACTTGGTGCTATTTTACATTACACCGCAAAAGCTACTTTTCTATATAATCACCAGGTTTTTCTAACTTTTTAGCAACAGAAAAGAAAGACGTTAAGAGTATAAAGAAAGTTCTTAATGATCAGTAATTGCGCCACTCAGAAGCTGAAACGATTAACTCCAC
The DNA here is from genome assembly GCF_001263275.1 of Habropoda laboriosa. Classification (NCBI taxonomy): domain Eukaryota; kingdom Metazoa; phylum Arthropoda; class Insecta; order Hymenoptera; family Apidae; genus Habropoda; species Habropoda laboriosa. The sequence continues at coordinate 375,659 of NW_017100566.1, forward strand.
ATTTTGATATTCTTCCAATTTTAGTATCAGAGCATACAGTAAATAAAAATTCGTAAAACCTTGAAGAAACCGTGAAAATTTTAATTCTCTACACAAGGGTTAACATTTGAATATAAAAAATAAAACAGGAAACTTCTTATCGACAGTGTACGCGAAAAAGGGGCGTAGGTAATTTCTCACAGTTTTTTCCAGGCTTTCGAGCAGACTGATTGATGAACGAAATCAACGTTAAGCCAATGTCGTGGGCCAATCTACTCGATATCGTGACTATTTCGATTGAATATCGACGCGTTGGCGTGACGAACGCGGACGGCCGCGAAAGTGATTGCACCGATATATACGATTCAATGGACCACCGGTTGCGCCCAGGAGGAAATCGTTATCGTGTCGAACGAGGCCTCCCCCGTGGTTGTTGCAAAGTTACGCCACGGTGTCGACGAACCGTCGCGGCGTCGTGCTCTGATCTTCAACCAACGATAAACTCGAGGACTCCTCCAATGTCACGTCTTCTTACCTCTTTGGAAATCACCGTGAAGATGATCGATCGTTAAGATCTCCCTTTCTATTTCTAATTTTTCTTTCCTTTTTTTTTTATATAATTTACCATTAAGTATTTATGTTCCATGACACAGTGGAACTTTTTTCTTTTTTAATGCAATTTACCATCGAGAGTGCGTGTTTCATGGCACAGTGGAGCTTTTATTATTATTTTCTATTTTAAGTAATGATGTTTTAAGGATAATTCTCTAACCACTAATAGTACTTAAACAAACAAACTCCACGAAATCAAATTTACCAAATTTCTTCTCTTTACGAAGAACTAAGCACCAAGGTCTACCAATTAGATACGGTACATTCTCCAGAATTTTTTATTCGCCAACATTCGTCCGTTGGCACTTCTTCGAAGACGTTCCACGACGTCAGGCACCAGGATAGCGTCGTTGAAACGGTAACAGACACAGGGAACGCTGTGTTAAGAGCAATGA
>NW_017100566.1:376665-380102 GCF_001263275.1 Habropoda laboriosa
GTAGCAAACAAGAATTTCGTAAGAAGGAGAAAAGAGAGATACGAAATGTTGGTAGACGTCAACAATTTCTTGCGTCGAATTTCCCAACGACAAACAACCCAGACATACGAACCGCCATGGCGGTTCCGGTGAATTCACTCGGCACTAACGACGCGGGGAATGTAATTCATTTACGGATGAAATGGAAGAGAGGCAGAAGGACAGTGTAGGGTCAGAGACACGAAAGAAATTCGTTCTCGTTCGCACTGTGCTTTCAGGTTAATTAAAATGAAATCTTATCGCGATTAATTAGAACAAAGACGGACAATTATGATCAATTGAGCCGAGAAACGAAGAGAAAGAGGTCGTCTGAAAATAGAGGGTGAAACGGCTAGCCGGAGCAAACAGTGGGAACTGATTCCAACGGGAGATTTCATTTCACCTGAAGTCCCTGTCTCTCACCCTTCAACAGTAGGTCTCCCGTTTCGTCGACGGGAAAAGGATCCCCTTACTCGCTTTCACCGTATCGAACTTTCACCCTTCTGCCAGGATACTTGGTTTTCCCGCGAGAGAAACACCACTCAGGCTATTGTATCGCCACGGTGAAATATGTGTCAGCTATTATATGTGTACGCGGAACGAACAAGACTGAGAATCGGAAAGGAATTCCTTCTCCCCTGTCTAGCTCATGTTTAGAGCTTCATTGTCTTTGAATTCAGGTTGCTGTACCTTCTTTAGAGCACGTCTCCTTCTCGTCATCGTTCCTATCTTGCTTCATGGGCTTCATTCGAAGAGTTTCTCTGTCGAATTTTGTCTCTTGCGCCGGTGGATTTCTTTGAATTTTTCAATTCGCGAGAGTTACCTTGGTCGACGATGAGAAATTTTGCCCCTTGAGTTTTATTTGAGTAATTTTTCAGTGAAATTTCATCTCCTGCTCTGGTGAATTTCTTCGAATTTTTGAATATCTTGGTCGATAGTGAGAAATTTTGCTTCTTGGGCTTTATTTTGGAAATTTCTCAGTCGAATTTAATTTTTTGCTCTATCGGATTTCTTCGAATTCGCGAGAGTTATCTTGGTCGACGGTGAGAAATTTTGCCTCTTGAGCTTTATTTCAGAAATTTCTCAGTGAAGTTTCATCTCTGGCTCTATTCAATGCGAAGCGCTTTATTTTGGAAATTTCTCAGTCGAATTTAATTTTTTGCTCTATTGGATTTCTGCGAATTTAAGAATTCGCGAGCGTTACCTTATTCGAAACGAGAACTACGAATTTGTTGAATTTCTTCTTCCAATTTCCGTCGCAAATTCGATCATTTAACGGCGAGTCGAACGTCAAGCTGATTGAAGATGTTGCAACGGGATACACAGGTAGATATTAAGGGGTAGGTTTGGCTCATCGAAAGGCATAACTGGCGCGGCCTCAAAGGCCTCCTCAGGTTTAGTCGATCGAGAACACGGTAGCATACGTTCGAGGGTTTCCAGTTGCAGCTTATCGAAATACATAGGACTGCATCAAGGATTTCCAGCGTTAGATTATTGAAACACGTAGCGCTATGTTAAGGGCTCTCAATTTCAGCTTATTGAGGAACGCGCCGCTACCGTCAAAGGTTCTGCCTCTAATCTGCTCAAAGATGCAATACCTTGCTATTCTCAACCTGCTCTATTATACTCCTGTTCACCGTTAATATCCTTGTTTCGTAATCACCTTTTGCAATTTATTCATTTACCGTATTTACTTCGCATTACTCGTTACTTTTTCCAACGATCCACGAAATTCCAGGAAAAATAGCTAAATTTTGGGAATTTTTTTCATAGGTAAATACTAAATGAGAAATTTCGAAATTTTTCAGAGTATACAAACGTAACTCTCGGCTTTTACTGCAATTTTCAAAAAGCAAAAATGTTACGCATGTAATGTTAAGTATTACGGAAGAAGGCAATAGAGTTTGAAGCTGGTCTATTAGCTTTATATGGAAAGATCTAATTTTTACTCGAAATGTACCAATAATATTAGGTCGTTCCATAAGTTCCTTCCGAAAGCGACACACATTTTAATGAAAATCCAAGGAAATACTATAGCGACGACATAATGGTCCCACCAAAAAAAAAAAAAAAATAAAATAAAATAGAAACAAATTGTGGAATGAGAAGACGCTTACATTTTCTTCTCCGCTCTCGATCTAAATTCTAAAATTCGACACGAACTTATGGGATGACTCACTATACAAGTCAAGCACTCTTCCTAAATTAATCCAGAAACGGAGTCGAATTCCTCTCCCAAAAAACTTGCAATAAAAACCGATAACTGGCCACGTATGACATAGAAACTCAGATCGTCGGATCTTCTCCCCAAACCTTCTACTTCACTCTTCGACTTCTCCGTGAACACCTTCGTAATATACATACAATACTATTGGAAATGGGTTATTGAAATGAAATAGTCTTTGTAAACTGTTAATATACTTTTTATTATCGGACTCAGAGGAAACGTCTTTACTGTTTGAAATGTTCTAACGGACTGTTCCTGAGCACCCGAAAAGAGAGTCGAGGTTCGCTTATACCTAGGAACTGTTTACTTTATGGTATCGCAGTGTGCAGTGCTTGACTCGAAGACGAACACCGGACACATCTGGTAGAAGCTTAGTGCCCTTGCCTAAAAGAACGCGGAGACATTTTTGTCCTCGCTTGATTATTTCTACAGGGTGTTGTTAGAAATAATCCAACAAATACAAATTATAGTTAAGGTATAAAAATTGTGGCCGACAAGTATCTGACAGAATAATGCAAAAACACGCAGCTGTTGTAATAACGATAATATCATCGTTATCGTTAAATGCAACAATTAATATATTTCAGGTAAGACTGGGTAAAACGTGGAGGTACATTGTTATAAATCACGTGACGTTACGCCAGAGCGTAATCTGGTATCGGGCAGTCTACAGTTTCCAATCATAGGCTCAAAGCCGACTTTAATAACGGCTTTTCGTGCACGGTAATCTTGATGCTGGCCCCGTATAAGGGACTCGGCCAACTTAATAACTAACCCTCACTTTTTTTCCCCTATTTTGCATAGCCGGCGCGCTCGTGCGTCTCTCCGCAAATATTCGCCATCGCGGTGCGGTCGCCTCTTGTACGAAGGCCCGCGAGGCACGTACCGCTCGTATAACTCGTCGAGATCAAATTTTTCCCGTGGAAAACCAGGTCCGGCACAAAGCGTTCTCGCTGCGTTCAGTTTCCGTAGAATATTCCAATTGCTCTTCATTTCAAGTTTACTCCGCGCACTTTTATCGCTCTTTTGTCAGAAAGACGGTTCTCTGGGAGAAGAATCGACAGGTTCGCGTGTTTCGTCGATTTCAAAGAGTTGACCATCTTCGAGGTTTGGAGAAACTTTGTTTTTTGGGGGTTTTGGTTGAGGCGACAGTTTGCGAGGATCTAATTTAATTTTTTAATTTTTATTCCAA
>NW_017100566.1:380276-391743 GCF_001263275.1 Habropoda laboriosa
TTCAACATTTTTCTCAAATCTTCTCCATTTTCTAAATTTGTATTTCAGGGTTTTCGAAAATCTAACGCAGATAGTTTTAGTGAAAAATTTTATGGTTTTATGCCATTAGAGCCGATTTAACGAAGCGCGTCCACCGCGTCAATCAGTAGTCGAAGCTTCAAACGCGTTTGTCTCGTGAATGACATTTTTAAAGTCCGCGTTCGCCCACAACTTCTACAGTTCCCATCCGATTCACCTCAAATTCTCACAAGATAGGACTTTTGCAATATATCGAAACATTTTTCTACAATCAACAATTTCGTACTAAAATTTTAACTAAAAAAATGCGATGCATCCTTCATGTACACTACCGGCCAAAAATTTGGAATCACTTGTGAATTTACATCAATATTGAATCTACTGCTAGTATTTCCACTGCCTCATTTCGATTGATTTGAACGATAAAAAATTCGTTAAAAAGTTCTTAAATGTTGAGAGTCGAGCAAGCAATGACAAAGTAGTCGCGGTCCTTTGTTTTAGGGCCTGTGGCCGCGTGGGTCGCCTAGACGAGTCAGTCTAAAGTCTTATGCCTTGTATTGTACGTCGTCTCATAATGTAAAAGAATAGTCTAATAAATATAACAACAAAATGTAACATTAAAATTGCTTACTTTTTTCTGGAAATTTTTATGCAACGCAATGCACAGTGATCACAAACTTTTGGCCGGTAGTGTATACACCATTTCCACAAACATCAATATTTAAAAAAAAAATCCTACATACTTGTACAGTAATTTGTACACAGATAACAAACATTTTTGATACTCTGTTCCAAGTCGAAAAAGAAGTTCAACGAACCAACTGTAATTTCCCATTTTGCAAAGAAATTAACCAAAAAAAAAATACCTCCACACTCTTCAAGAGATAACATTGTGGCGACCGCCACGGGGGGCCTACGTACCTAGGCCTGGCGACTTTTGGCCCTCGAGGCGAAGAATCGAGAGAAGGTTTCTTCGTCCTCGAGGACAAGAGTATCGCCTTGGCAATGTAGGACCGCGCCCCCACTTCCTGGGACTTTCCCAGGGAAAAAGGGGCTACTTAAGGGAGTCCCGAAAAACGCACGAGGCTTTTTATGTGTCGCCTGTACACTTTAAAAATAGTTTAAGCGTAATCTGATTTAAATAAATATATTTTTGTTAAGCAACCTTAGTGCAATAATTATTTTTACACCACGTCACTTCCGAAACATAATAAAACCCTGGCGACAACTTTTCTGTCGACTGAATTATTTCCCTAAAGAGAAGAAGAAGAAACCAAAGTTAGATATTATTTTCAGGTCTCAGGGGTGTTCTAACCCCTTGAGCGAATTTTGATAAAGGAATTTCGATAGATTTCCGCTCCGACAGTTTTCGTTTAGCCAGTTCATAGCGCGATAAATCTTCCTCTCGTTTCTCTCGTCTCCTGTATCTTCCTCCACCTTTCCCCTCTCTTCTTTATTCACTACACACGGTTCTCCTTATCCCTGCGTGGTTTCCGATATCCGAAGTAGGTTTTCCTTTTCGAAACTCGATTTTGACACCTCATTTCGTCTGATCGGTTACTCGTTGGTGTACCGTAGTTTACACGGGGGCAAGTTGACGTGGGTATTTTCTGGAAAAAGGATCCTGTTTCCGTTCCACCTTCAAGCCGCGATTCTATCCGCAAAACCTTCTGGTGAAATTGCCTCCCTAACTATATTACCACGGTTCCTCGATGCTCCACAATATTCCCTTATCTGTTCCAAGTCGAAAAAGAAGTTCAACGAACCAACTGTAATTTCCCATTTTGCAAAGAAATTAACCAAAAAAAAAATACCTCCACACTCTTCAAGAGATAACATTGTGGCGACCGCCACGGGGGGCCTACGTACCTAGGCCTGGCGACTTTTGGCCCTCGAGGCGAAGAATCGAGAGAAGGTTTCTTCGTCCTCGAGGACAAGAGTATCGCCTTGGCTATGTAGGACCGCGCCCCCACTTCCTGGGACTTTCCCAGGGAAAAAGGGGCTACTTAAGGGAGTCCCGAAAAACGCACGAGGCTTTTTATGTGTCGCCTGTACACTTTAAAAATAGTTTAAGCGTAATCTGATTTAAATAAATATATTTTTGTTAAGCAACCTTAGTGCAATAATTATTTTTACACCACGTCACTTCCGAAACATAATAAAACCCTGGCGACAACTTTTCTGTCGACTGAATTATTTCCCTAAAGAGAAGAATAAGATACCAAAGTTAGATATTATTTTCAGGTCTCAGGGGTGTTCTAACCCCTTGAGCGAATTTTGATAAAGGAATTTCGATAGATTTCCGCTCCGACAGTTTTCGTTTAGCCAGTTCATAGCGCGATAAATCTTCCTCTCGTTTCTCTCGTCTCCTGTATCTTCCTCCACCTTTCCCCTCTCTTCTTTATTCACTACACACGGTTCTCCTTATCCCTGCGTGGTTTCCGATATCCGAAGTAGGTTTTCCTTTTCGAAACTCGATTTTGACACCTCATTTCGTCTGATCGGTTACTCGTTGGTGTACCGTAGTTTACACGGGGGCAAGTTGACGTGGGTATTTTCTGGAAAAAGGATCCTGTTTCCGTTCCACCTTCAAGCCGCGATTCTATCCGCAAAACCTTCTGGTGAAATTGCCTCCCTAACTATATTACCACGGTTCCTCGATGCTCCACAATATTCCCTTATCGTGTCGCTCTCTATCTAGAGCAATATTGCCCACCGTGTATTATACGATACGTCACGCACTCCTCGATTCCTAGAGTGTCTTTCGTAGGCAATAATAGAAAATAGCAACATTTCATACCGCCGTCGTTCCACTTTCCTCCGCGGTCGAAGAACACCGGGTGGAAAAGTCTTTCAGAATGCAGCTTCGAGATGAGAATAGTGGAGAAAGAATATTGCCGGAGGCGGTGAACTTACTCTTAAATCAAAGTCCGAGGAAGGTAAGTCGACCGACGTTGTTGAACTATTCGACAGTTTTGGAGGAATTTTTGTTAGCTTTGGTGAATTGTAATTTTTTGTTGGATTTAGAGAAATGTAGGTATATCGTAAGTTTGATGGAAGAGTGATACAGCTGAGGGAAATTTTTGGGGGAAACTAGTGGTAGGGTTTTTGCACGTGTGTGCCGACTAACGGTCTAAGGCTACGAAGGACCAGTTTCTTGGTTGAAACGCTAAGTTTTATTTCTGCAGTCTATGTTCTGACTTGTTTCGTGGTCTAGAGTCTATTCTGCGAGGTGCGAAGTCTTTCTGCCGGAGTCTCCGCGGTTTCCCTCGACGGTGACTCCTATTTTTCCTCTTCTAAAATCACCAATCAGTGTACTCCGGGGCATCGCAACCACCCTACATTTCGCCCTTAGCGCGTTATCTTCGGGTGGGGTGTACAATGACCGGAGAAAGTGTTCGGTGGAAGGACCATCGACGTTGGCAAAAGTCGCGGGCCACTTTTCTATTTTTCCCTTCGCAGACTCCAGGATTTATGGCAGGGTCAGTGTCGCAGGCAACGCAATAAACACTTGTGGTGTTTTGAGGAAACGGTATTTACCTGCGACGGCGACCACTTGACTCGCTGCCATAAATCCGGCTACAGGATACGGCTTAACAATTAGAGTGACACTTTTTGTGGTAGAAAGTTGTTAATTATTTATTATCCTTTTTGTTACTATTGGCGTTTATAGGCGTTTTGAAAATTCGCTCGCACTTAGCTTTCACCTTAATTTTATCCTTACGCATTTCCATCTTAATTTAATATAATGAATTTTAAAACGACACGGCCAAAATAAGAAATTTTGCAATCGCGGTCAGAAATTTACCGTCAGTGACACAAGTTGGGTATTAAAATGTGCCGTAGCTAAAGGGTTAAAATTTAAGAAAATTTACTCGGTATTGTGTCTAAAAAATAGTGAAACTTTGTATATTTTTATTTATGAAACGTTGGAAACTAACATCTTGAACTGATGTTTCGTACTAACTTCGATGAGGAAATGTCATTTAAATCGTGCAGTATATTCCGCGCAAATATAACAAGTGTCTTAGTGGTCACGAATGATACGGTGTACGTAAAAAGTGCACTTGGAAAGCGTATAAATTTTAATTTAAAAATAGCACGATAACGTTTATCAGCTTCTACAGAATAGCTCTCTAAAACTCGAACATTTTATACAGCGATGCGTGATATAAGAAGTTTACGAGCATCTCGTAAACCATAGGATAAAAGTGGATGGAGAAATATGGTTGAAATATTTCCCGCTGTTCCATCAATGAGATCTCGTAAAGATCGATCAATTGCATCCTTATGTCCTAATTGTCTCTGGTCAGTGGCGATAGTCTGTCCGCTCGTTAAAATTTATGTATCGCGTGGTTTTCATCACGCTTCAATTGGTCGGGAAATTTCGTCGTCGTCGTCTTGGTCTTGGTCGCGACGGTCTATTGCTGGATGCTTTGAATAGTCCCGCGCGACTTTGCACGCTGCGAATTTATTCCGTTAATTGAAATTACCAAGAGTGTCTCGCGAACGGCGGTCGACCCCGTTTCCAGCGAAACGCGAGAAGAGCTTGAGCTTCCGGAAATTCGCCGAATTCTGAGATGGCTTTGCGAAGACGTCGAGTTTCCATTTTTTCCTCAAATTTTCACGTGAATTTTCCACCTTCAGGAGCTCTTATTCTCAAATTTTCTTTTTTAATATCCTTTTAAATTTTGATTTCCTGGAAATTCGCAAAATTCTGAGATTACTCTGTGAAGACGTCGAGTTTCCATTTTTTCCTCAAATTTTCACGTGAATTTTCCACCTTCAGGAGCTCTTATTCTCAAATTTTCTTTTTTAATATCCATTTAAATCGTGATTTCATGGAAATTTGCAAAATTCTGAGATCACTCTGTGAAGACGTCGAGTTTCCATTTTTTCCTCAAATTTTCACGTGAATTTTCCACCTTCAGGAGCTCTTATCTTCAAATTTTCTTTTTTAGTATTCTTTTAAAGCGTGATTTCGTGGAAATTCGCAAAATTCTGAGATCACTCTGTGAAGACGTCGAGTTTCCATTTTTTCCTCAAATTTTCACGTGAATTTTCCTCCTTCAGGAGCTCTTATCTTCAAATTTTCTTTTTTAGTATTCTTTTAAATCCAGATTTCGTGGAAATTCGCCAAATTCTGAGATCACTTTGCGAAGACGTGAATTTTATAATTTTTCCTGAAATTTTCACGTCAATTTTCCACCTTCAAACGCTCTTATCTTCAAATTTTTTTTTTAAATATTTTTTTAGTATCCTTCTAAATCGAGATTTCGTGGAAATGCCCAAAACACTGAGATGACTTTACGAAGACGTCAATTTTCCATTTTTCCACAAAGTTTCACGTCAATTTTCCACCTTCAAACTCTCTTATCTTCAAATTTTCTTTTTTAATATTCTTTTAACATTTAACCAAAAAAACACCCATTATGGTACTTCATTTTAATAACATTATAAGAAAAAAATGCTTTCTTCATTTTCACTTAAGTTTAAAAATTTCAATTTTCTCCAGATTTTTAAATAAAATACTCCACTGTGGAAACGTCTTAATGCTTTGAAAATTTGACGAAAGAGAGAGCAGAACCAGGTGAATCTATTCGAGGTTCAAGCCTCGATTTACTTGATAGCGAGACGCGCTTCTAATTCACCGCGAATTACGAAGTTTGTTTAAACGTTATTTGTTACGCAGGTGGGGAACGCTGATCTGTGTAATTAGTTACACGCGATAATTACGCAAATTTGCAGGAAGCGGTTCGTTCGGCGTTACGGGCGATAGTTTATGGAAAGATAAACGCTTTACAAGTCGGGTTTTCATTAATCACGCCAGATGAGAATGGTTAAAACGGTGAATAACGCTGAATTTGTTAGCTCGATAATTTTAAGTAGATACAGCCACGTGATTGTAGTGTCGGAGAATGTTTTAACAAATTTAAAATTTTACTTTTCTTATTCCGATGACTCATTCGTGGTTGAAGTATCGCAGATCGCGTGTCAGGAAGAACGCGAGCGGTCGAAGCAGTTCGAAGAATTAATTTGTAGCGACAACTTTGCGACACGCAGCCCGAGAAAAAATTGCGAAAGTCATCCGGGGATTATTGTACTTGTTATTATTGTACATACGTGAAAATAGAAGTTTAGGTTTACTGTAAAGTAGAGAAAATATGTGGTACGTATTATTTCGTGATGTTACAATGAACAATCGTTGAATAAACTTTTGATGTGTATGCGAAATTGTCTGACGTAATAATTTTACTTTTACTATGATTGTTTTCAGTCAATGACTACAGGTTATAGTGATTTTAGTCTCAAAATTGCAAAAATGTATATATAATTGTATGTAGTATTATAACAAATTGTTGGGAGTATAAATTTATAATATAAAAGTAAAAATTAATAAATTATACGGTATTATAATAGAAAGTTAATTATGCGGAAAATTTAAATTCTCTAAAAGTATTACAGTTGAATTTCGCGCTCTCCGTGACGCGATTCGTAAGCCGAAACAGTACGAAGGAGGGGGCCGACCGTCCCCGAGCACATTAGTCTTCGAGACTTCGAAGGGAACGGATCGTGTGGTTCTGCACTCGAGGCTCTGAAGCTATCCCCCACTACTGTCCTTACTCAACCTTCCGATACGACTTCAATCGAAATATACTACACGAAACAACATTCCCAACTATTAACACTCATTATAAAGTCATTACTGGACACTGAATATTCTTGTAAGATATTTATAAATATTTCTAAATTACTTCGAGACTTGGAGAAATCAATATTTCAATTTTAACCATTATTTTTCATACACATAGGAAGAAATTAACACGAAATATTGATATTAACTTCACATTCAACCAAACATCAAATGTTGCTGATGGATTATTGCATCAGCTACTTCCTCAACTAACATTCAAGCCCGAGAACAAAATGATTTGCAGAGAAAACTCGAAATGCGCAATACGCATTCGAATGGAAAATTCCACAGCTTGATGAAAAGAAAATTCCACAGCAGTCAAAGCCATGTTGCAGTGCCCAGCAATGGGGTGTGCAAATGGTGAGTTTCATGCATTCATGGGTTTTATTGGTGATGGTTAAATATTTTCTTTACGAATATTTCGAGGTTATACAGATGTATATGGGTACGTGTTCTGAGAGTTTTATACGACAGTTGCTCTCGAGAGTATTCTCAAATTGTATGTAAAACTCTCTGCTAACATTACACCGATAAATTCGACTCTCGAGAGTACTCTCAAATTGTGTGTCCAGCTTTCTGTAGTACTACACTGATAAATTTTACTCTCGAGAGCAACTCGCGATAGTTTGACTTTCGAAGGGACACGTACCCTACAAGCTCGACTGGCTGGTGTTTACAAAGGAGGCTCGCTAGCCAGGAGGTAAAAAAAACTGAGTCTACGCGATCGCGTGTTTACAAACGAAACCATTGCTTCGATGGCAGTATTTACTCGTGTAGGATACACACTCCTAGGTTAAACGTCTCAATGACTTTTCGTATTAATTTGATTTATAATTGGTTTTCGCTAGAAATAACCCAATTTATTAGCTTTGAAAAATACGAGAGTTTATCACATCGCGTATAAATAATAGCTTCACTCCTACATATTTCGCTTTCTATTTAATTTATATACCGTTTTTACTTGATTGCTTTCTTCAATTCTTTTTCCGGACATTCAATCGAAATTCAATTTTATTTAAATTCGAGAATTATATATTTTCGCGATTTCTCTTTTTGCTTAATTAATATACCGTGTTTATTTGATAGATTTTTAATTTTTTTCGGACATTCAATTGAAATTTGATTAATTAACTTAATTTAATTCTTGTTTAATTTAGACACCGCGTTTATTTCATACTTTCCTTCAATTTTTGACGCGTAGTTTATCTGAATTAAATTATATTATAAATGTTGAATAATATAAGTGTGCATTTGGTCTGTTACAGTCGTTTACACTTCGTGGATCATGCTAAATCAAGGCCAAGGGTTCTCAAATGGTTCGTGGAGGAAAGCTGAGAAACTTGATGGATTCGAGAGCATCAGCCAATGCAGCCAAATGCAGGTTGCAGTGCCCAGCTGTGCAGTCAGCGAACGGTGAGTCGCATGATTTTGGATTTTTGGTGTTTGGTTAAATATTTCGTGCTCGAGTACGAACTCGACTGCCACGAGTTCAAAAACGAATTCGACTGCCACGAGTTCAAAAACGAATTCGACTGCCACGAGTTCAAAAACGAACTCGACTGCCACGAGTGCCACTATACTCGTGCAGGATGCCCATACCCATAATTAAAACGCCCCAATAATTTATCTTTCAAACTCTTCAAAATAAAGGGTTAAACTTTTGCACAAATTATATCTTTTTATTCCTACCATTAAATATCCTTTTTTAGAGTTTAATGAAAATCAGTGACATAATGGTAGAAAGTGGGCGATTTAGATTATAGGTTCACGTGGTGCTCGTAGGATACACTGCAAACACGTGACGCGTGTGTGCGTGCGTTTCAAAACCGAATATGATCAATAGACGTACATATATACACACGTGTACATATTATGTACACGCTCGTCACGTGCGTCATGCGCGATGCAAATGCGTTTTTACGTTCGACTGAAAGTGAGAGGTTGCAATCGCGAATTTATATTCCTCTGCCTCTCGTTAACCCTTTGAGTCAGACTCAAATTTTTATAAATTACGATCGATAATGAACCATTTTTTCCTGCATTAATATTACACAGAAACTTGATATTTCACAACTAATATTACGCTGAAATATTGAAAGAAAGGCAAAGTACAGAGTATTACTCGTCAGTGACCAAATCAGTGCGAATGAACTAGACTGTTCGAACCGCAAAGGGTTCATGTAGCGCGGCCATTTTTTTTTTCTATCGTCTTACTACGTATATGCATTGTTTTCTCCTGCAACTTTCTACTGCGTGTTTTATACGTTTTGTTCAACTTCACGTGCGTGATTATACATATTTATTCGAGTTAGAATTCGCGTGCACGAGGGATCGGCAGATAGAAACGCGGATAGCGCGCTAATTAAAAATTAATTAGAACATGGCGGTAGGAAGTGAAGGGTGGCCGGAAAAATAGTAGTCAGAATTAATTTCGTTGAACTCGAGGAAACGGACACAACGTTGTTATTAATCCTCGCGATGGAAATATTCGTTTACTCGTGATTTTTAGGTACGATGTATCGTTACGATTATTTTTATACTATAGTACGAAGTATAATTTATCGTTGATGGAAAAATTATCTTGCAATTTTCAAAGATTTATTTATTTATTTTAAGTAAGTAATACAAGAAATTTAGACGTATTGTTGGTCATTTTTAGCGTTAGGATATAATACATAGAATATAATGCATTTGTTACTTTGTAACGTGGATAAGACAAATGAATATGTACAGGTGAAAATCGCAATTTTTCATCATTTTTGGCCTCTAAATGTAACAAATCTAAAGATTCTTGCCTCTGATTTCTGCATCGATCGATTCGAAATTTCAAATTTTCAGCGTGCATTGGTAGGGGGAGTTTCCCTACCGGCGGACGCTTAAGGTTTTTCTTAAATAAATCTCTCTACGTGTGCCTATTTTTACCCTTTTGTCTCCTCTAGGAGATGCGCGGAATAACGGCTCGGTAGCGTTTCAATTATTGCAGATATAACTAATGTCCGATATTAGGTGCCGTCCGGCGTTAAGGGAACTCCCCCTATATCTGGCATGAATTTATAAATGTCAAGGGGCTATATTAAATAAATGACTCGTGTGGAGTAAGGTAGGTAAATAATTATATTTCAGACGCACAATTAGAACTGCCTACAAAACGTAGTGACAGTGTGCACATTTATACCTGGGGTGTTCGCAGGCATCCCCAAACCATATTTAGCGGATGTGTCGTAAACGTACCGTGAAGAAGAACTCGCTTCTTCCAATATTTCAGGATGTCGAGTTTTCCACGCAGTACACATAAAACATTTTGCTTCAACAATAAACGTTAAATTTCCAAAACGCTAAAAGTTGAAATTTTCATTACGAGCACAGATAAGAAAATGATAAGAAAGGACCATCGCTATCTTCTTCGTAATTCCAACCGTTTGCAATTTTTTTCCAATTTCCTTTGCACGCCATCTGCTAAACTAATCCTTCCAACTTGTGAAAATAACTCAAGTCGTTAGCTCGAATTTCGAAAAGGAGTTACTCCGTTTGAAAGAGTGCGCCGATACTGTTTTAATCCACTGTATCACTTTCAAGTCACATACAATCGTTACACAGGCTGAAAATTCCTACGGAACACGTATCTCTCGTTTCGAGTCCCTCGTTCCTCCAGTTCGATACGTTTCTCGCGAAAAAGTGAGGCCCGGTGCAAATATTAACTCGGTACGTATCGCAAAATTGCGAGGAAAGTGGCGCATCGGCGATGAACGGCTCTCGAGTGTGCTTGACGAACAGCGAGCGGATGTTGCCGCGGGATTTTCGCGCTACATCGAGCTGAAATCCGCTCGAGAGGGATCCTCGACGATGATGCGCCGCTACTTGCGGCCGGCTCGTTTATTTCGCCCCGATATTTCCAACCTCGGATCGCGGATGCTTCCGAAACTTGCAGCGGAATTTCGGCGAAGTTTGCCCGTCAGAGGACAGGAAGAAAAGGATACTCAACAAGTTGTCGAAGAGGTTGCTGCAACGATCGAAGGCTGATACGGGCCACCGCGAGGTGAGGTGGTTTTTCGGGGGTTATCGGGAATAATTCGGTCTCGAATGGAGTTGGGAATTTAATTGTTGGGGATGTGACGTGGGTGTGTGGGGTAAAGTTGGAAAGTTGAGAATTTGCGTTGGTGAAAGTGGATATTTAATTTGAGGAGGGTTTTAATTTTTTTTTTTAGGGAAAAATTAGACGGTTTGGAAGCGGGTTTTATGTACAGTTGCTGGGAGAAATTGTTCGGGTACTAATTGTGGGTGAATAACACGTGGTAGAAAGTTTAATACGAATACATTTTATAATAATAATTGCACAATAACGATAAAGACACATAAAAAGGAATAATAATAACCTGATCAATGCTCTCTTATTCTTTCTGGCATATATGCTCTCGCACTGTTTGTTATCATTAACAACGCGGTTCTACTGTTTACTCGGCTGTTTCTCTCTAGGACACTGCCCGTTTCCCCAATCTCGAGTCGATTCGAGTATCAGCCATATATCATGTCTATCCTAGATCGTTCACACAAATTCAAAACAAACACACGACATTCACACCATCACTCACAACATTATTAAAACCAAATCCACACTAATGAGACAATAGTTAAACACGGCGCAGGTAAAAATATTCGTATTTGCGATAGTGTGATATTTTAAAATGTTATGTTTGAATATTTCAAATTAAAATATTTTAAAGTATTGCAATATTTAAAAATATTATATCTGTATAT
>NW_017100567.1:0-299 GCF_001263275.1 Habropoda laboriosa
TGCCGCGAAAAAACAGCAGTATTTCAGTTTATATTCGCTTAAACTCGTTTTACGTGGCGCAACTGGCAAAATAAAGAGTTAACATTCGTGTGCAGTACTGCAAAACGTGGTTTCTCGCGTGAAAACAGCAGTATTTCAGTTTATATTCGTTAAAACTCGTTTTACGTGGCGAAACAAGCAAAATAAAGAGAAAACAAAAGCTTGCAGTACTGCAAAACGTGGTATGCCGCGAGAAAACAGCAGTATTTCAGTTTATATCCGTTAAAACTCGTTTTACGTGTCGAAACAGGCATAATAAA
>NW_017100568.1:0-411 GCF_001263275.1 Habropoda laboriosa
GTAGTTCGCAAATATGACGCCGGTGTCCAGAATGTACAGCAGAAATATACTCCAATTAGAGGAGGAGATTCGTCCCAGTATGATATGCGAAGTTCGCGAAGAACTACTATAACCATGTGCGACGTTATTTGTGTATATTCGCTTCGTTTTACAGTAACACGGGAGTCGTTTGAGCTATTGAAAAAAAAGACCTCACCTTAGTATTCGGAACCAAAAAAAGGTAAGATTTGGTTGGGAATATTTATTTGTGTGAATTATTTCTAACGACGAAATATTTAATTATTTATATTTTCCCTCACATCGTTGTTCGGAAATTCGACGCCGGCGTCCAATATGCATAGCAGAACTGTTCGTCATTTAGAGGTAGAGAATCGTACCGGTATGATATATGAAAATCTCGAAGTAATACTA
>NW_017100569.1:0-695 GCF_001263275.1 Habropoda laboriosa
TTGAATAACAAAGCACACCTTTACATTCGGTATCAAAAAATGGTAAGATTTCGTTGGTCACATTAAGTTTTAGGAATTATTTTTAACGTCGAAATATTTAATTATCTGTATTTCCCTCCCACATCGTAGCTCGAAAATTTGACACCGGTGTCCAGAATGCATAGAAGATCCGTGCGCCATTTGGAGGACGAGAATCGTCCCAGTATGATACGGGAAGGTCGCGAAGAACTACTTTAACCTTGTGCGGCGTTATAGGGTTATATTCGCTTCGTTTAACAGTAAGTCCAGAACAGTTTGAGCTATGATTAACAAAGCACACCTTTGTCTTCGGTATCAAAAAATATAAGATTTCGTTGGTCACATTTAGTTTTAGAAATTATTTTTAACGTCGAAATATTTAATTATCTGTATTTTCCCCACAATCGTAGTTCGAAAATTCGACGCCGACGTCCAGAATGCACAGCAGAATCGTACTCCATTTCCAGTATGAGTATCGTACCGTTACGTAACGTGAAAATCGCAGTGAATATCGCGAAGAAGTACTATCTCAATGAGGAACGTTATATTTGTATATTCGCTTCGTTTAACAGTAACATGGGAACTGTTTGAGATATTGAAAAAACAAACCACCCATTTGTATTCGGTACCAAAAAAATTAAGGTTTCGTTGGGATCATTTAGCTGAAGGAATTATAT
>NW_017100570.1:0-1161 GCF_001263275.1 Habropoda laboriosa
TACAAATTAGATTGACAAGATAAATAATTCATGCAACTCACATTTCGTAGCCTTTGAGATTCCATCAGTGACCCATTTCAGTCCTCCTAGCCTTCGATTTTGACCCACAATTCACTTGCAAGCTTCTCTCAGACCCATGAAACATTTGCAATTCCCTCAGTGGACCGTTGAATTCCCCTCAGCCTTGAATTTTCATCTTACCAGTATCCCACAATGATGGATTGAAAGACCCAAAGCCAATGCCCAAGACCCACCAGATTTGGAAAGCTGTGAAAGGGTAACGCGCGAAAAGTGGAGTACGAATCGCGATTTATTTTCATTTTCAGGGATTTTGTTTAGTACCCGAAACCGCGAATTTTTATCATCCTCCATATTTTCCTGTAGTTGATTTTAGTTGGGACATTTAGTAAAAATTCAAAAAAGAAAAGAGAAAAGAAACGCAAAAATGGAAAAAGGGACGAAGCTATTTATCAAACGCGACGCGACGGAATAAATTCTCGTATCGATCGAAAGTAAATGGGAAAATTGACTCTAAATTGAATTAACGCGGTATACTACTTTGATACTCTAATAATGGGAGGGCGTTTGCACCATTAGTGCAGTAGAGTCCATCCAGTTCTTCTTTGACCTCATGGTAGTTCAGCTTCGACATGCACATGCACACACATATATAACCAACCACCAAACCCTCAAAAAATTCACTCACATTTCGCAGATTAAGCAGCTGGGCTCTGCAACGTAGATTTGGCTGCGTGGCTGCATTGCCTCCTTCCTTCCTTCCTTCCATCCTCTCAGATCGTCATCCTTCCGCAAATCATTCCAGTTCCTCGTCGTTGATTTCCCAAGACTCACAGACTCACAAAATGTGAGTCACTGTGGAATGGACGACGCGAAAAGTATTTCGAAACGCGATTTATTTAAGAGGGGAAACCGCGATATTATATTATTCTCGATTTTTAGAATCAAGTTAACTTTAAATAGAATAAACGTAAGAAAAAGAAAAGAGATATGAAATAAACGCGATGTATATAAAGCAAAAGAATAAACCACGAATTGATATCTTTCCCAAATCTCTAACGCAAGTAAATTTGAAGGAGGGTATCGATTAAACGCGTAAAAGTATTCAATATAAAGCGAACTAGGGATGAAGCTATTATAATA
>NW_017100571.1:0-637 GCF_001263275.1 Habropoda laboriosa
TTTGATAAAGAGTTAGCAATTAATAAAGTAACTGTCCAATATACCGCGGTTGACATTGCAGTGTATAATAACAATTAATTAGTTGATGGCATATATTTTAATCGATGGTATGCATGTCTAACTGAACAAATTAACAGTGGTTGTTATTAAACACGTGCCCTTTTATAATCAATAAACTAACCTAATGCCCGACTCGGGAGCAACATACAGTGGTTGATATATGATATTCGAGTGTAATAACGGTTAATTTAATTTTTTGTTTATAAAGAGGTAGAAATAAATAAAGTAACAGTCCAATAAACCGCGGTTGACATTGCAATGGTCAATAACAATTAATTAGTTGATGGCGTATATTTTAATCGATGGAATGCATGTCTAACTGAACAAATTAACAGTGGATGTTATTAAATATTGGCGCGACGTTATAATCAATAAACTAACCTAATTCCCGACTCGGGAGCAACATACAGTGGTTGATATATGATATTCGAGTGTAATAACGGTTAATTTAATTTTTTGTTTATAAAGAGGTAGAAATAAATAAAGTAACAGTCCTATAAGCCGCGGTTGACATTGCAGTGGTCAATAACATTTAATTAGTTGATGGCGTATATTTTAATCGATGGAATGCATGTCT
>NW_017100572.1:0-656 GCF_001263275.1 Habropoda laboriosa
ATAGGACAGTTACTTTATTTATTGCTACCTCTTTATCAACAAGAAATTAAATTATCCCTTATTTCACTCTAATAACACATACCAACAACTGTTTGTTTCTCCCGAGTCCGCCATTAGGTCAGTTTTTTTTTTATAATAAAGGGCACGTGTTTAATAACAACCACTGTTAATTCGTTCAGTTAGACATGAATACCGTCGAATAAAATATACGCCATCAATTAATAAATAGTTATAAACCACTGCAATCTCAACCGCGGTTTATAGGACAGTTACTTTATTAATTGCTAACTCTTTATCAACAAAAAATTAAATTAATCCTTATCACACTCTAATAACACATACCAACATCTGCTCCTTGTTCCCGAGCCCTGCATCAGGTTAGTTTTTTTTAAATAATAAAGGGCAAGTGTTTAATAACCAATAACAACCACTGGTAATTTGTTCAACTAGACATGCATGCCATCGATTAAAATATACGCCATCAATTATTTGATAGTTATTAACTACTGCAATGTCAACCACTGCTTTTTCGTCTGTTACTTTATTTATTGCTACATCTTTAACAACAAAAAATTAAATTAACCGTTATTACGCTCGAAAATCATATATCAACCACTGTTTCTTGCTCCCGAGTCCTGCATCAGGTTAGTTTGTTT
>NW_017100573.1:0-3603 GCF_001263275.1 Habropoda laboriosa
TAGCTTTAGGATATATTTATAACCTCGAAATATTTAATAAACTGTATTTTCCACCACTTCGTATATCGATATTTCGACGCCGTCGTCCAGAATGCATACCAGAATCGAACCCCTTTTAGAGTGCGAGAATCGTCCCGTTAGGTTAAGTGAAAATCGCGAAGAAATACTATCACATAGCCGACGTTATATTTGTATATTCGCTTCGTTTAACAGTAACACGGGAACTGTGGAGCTATTGAAAAAACAAACCACACCTTTGTATTCGGTATCAAGAAACGGTAATATTAGGTTGGTCACATTTAGTTTTAGGAATTATAATTAACATCGAAGTATTTAAATATCTGTATTTGCCCCCACCATCGTAGTTCTAAAATTCGACGCCGTCGTCCAGTAAAAATAGCAGAATCGTTCGCCATTTAGAGTACGACAATTGCCGCAGTATGTTATGTGAAATTCTCGAAAAACAACTATCACCTGGCCGACGTTATATTTGTATATTCGTTTCGTTTAACAGTAACACGGGAACTGTTTGAGCTATTGAAAAAACATAGCATAAATTTGTATTCGGTACCAAAATAGGTAAGATTTTGTTGGGAACATTTATTTGTTGGAACTATTTCTAACGACGAAACAATTAATTATTTGTATTTTACCCGACATCGTAGTTCGAAAATTCGACGCCGGCGTCCAGAATGCATAGCAGAAATGTACTCCATTTAGAGTACAAGTATCGTACCGGTACGTTACGTGAATATCGCGAAGAAATACTATCTCCATGAGGGACGTTATAGGTGTATATTCACTTCGTATAACAGTAACACGGGAACCGTTTTAGCTATTGAACAAACAAACAACAGCTTTGTATTCGGTACAAAAAAAAGACAAGATTTCTTTGGGAACAAATACATGTAGGGAATATTCTTAAAGTTGAAATATTTAGTTATCCGTATTTGCCCCTACCATCGTAGAGAGAAAATTCGTCGCCGATGTCCAGAAGGCACAGAAGAAATGTACTCCAATTAGAGTACGGGTATCGTACCGGTAAGTAAAGTGAAAATCGCGAAGAAATAATATCTCCAAGCGCGACGTTATATGTGTATATTCGCTTCGTTCCACAGTAACACCGGAACTGATTGAGCATTCAATAACAAAGCACACATTTGTATTCGGTATCAAAAAATGGTAAGATTTCGTTGGATACATTTAGCTGAAAGAATTATTTTTATAGCGTAATACTTAATTATCTGTATTTGCCCCCACCATCATAGTTCGAAAATTCGATGCCACGTCCAGAATGCATAGCGGAATCAAATACGATTAGAGTACGAATATCGCCGCAGTATGTTATGTTAATGTCGCGAAGATCTATTATCACCTAGCCGACGTTATATTTGTATATTCGCTTCGTTTAACAATAACACGGCAACCTTGTGAGATATTGAAGAACCTAGCACACACTTGTATTCGGTATTAAAAAATGGTATGATTTCGTTGATCACATTTAGATTTAGGAATTATTTTTAAAGTCGAATTATTTAGTTATCTGCATTTGCCCCCATCATCGTAGAGAGAGAATTCGACGCCGATGTCCAGAATGCATTGCAGAAACGTAATCTATTATGAGTACGATTATCGTACTGGTACGTTACGTTAAAATCAAGAAGAAATACTATCTCCAAGTGCGACGTTATATGTGTATATTCGCATCGTTTAACACTAACACCGGAACCGTTTGAGCTCTGAATAACAAAGCACACATTTCTATTCGGGGTCGAAAAATTGTAAGATGTATTGTATACATTTATCTGAAGGAATTATTTATAAAGTCGAAATATTTAGTTATCTGCATTTGCCCCCATCATCGTAGAGAGAGAATTCAAGGCCGATGTCCAGAATGCATAGCAGAAACGTATTCTATTTGGAGTACGATTATCGTACTAGTACGTTACGTGAAAATCTCGAAGAAATACTATCTCCATAGTTATATGTGTATATTAGCTTCCTTTAACAGTAACACGGGAACCGTCTGTGCTATTGAAACACAAACCACACCTTTGTATTCGGTACCAGAAAATGGTAAGATTTAGTTGGGAACATTTATTTATTGGAATTATTTCTAACGATGAGATATATAATTATTTGTATTTTCCCCCACATCGTAGTTCGAAAATTCGACGCCGGCGTCCAATATGCATAGCAGAACCGAACGCCATTTAGAGGACGAGAATCGTCCCAGTATGTTTTGCGAAGCTCGCGCAGTATTACTATCTCCAAGCGCGACGTTGTATGTCTATATTCGCTTAGTTTAACAGTAACACGGGAACCGTTTGAGCTATTGAAATAACAAACCACACCTTCGTATTCGTAACCAAAAAATGGTACGATTTGGTTGGGAACATTTATTTATTCGAATTATTTCTAACGATGAGATATATAATTATTTGTATTTTTCCCCACATCGTAGTTCGAAAATTCGACGCCGGCGTCCAATATGCATAGCAGAACCGTTGGACATTTAGAGGATGAGAATCGTCGCAGTATGATATGCGAAGGATGCGAAGAACTCCTATTGCCTAGCCGAGGTTATAGGTGTATATTCGCTTCGTTTAATAGTAACACGGCAACCGTGTGAGATATTGAAGAGCCAAGCACGATTTATATTTGGCATCAAAAAATTGTAAGATTTCGTTGGATACATTTACATGAAGGAATTATATTTAAAGACGAAATATTTATATTACCTGTATTTTCCCCCAAATCGTATCTCGAAATTTCGACGCCGACGTCCAGAATGCATAGCAGAATCGTTCACCTTTTCGAGTACGAATATCGCTGCAGTATGTTATGTGAAAGTCGCGAAGAACTACTATCTCCAAGTGCGACGTTATATGTGTATATTCACTTCGTTTAACAGTAACACGGGACCTTTTGATCTATTGAAAAAACAACCCAGCCATTTGTATTCTGAATCACAAAGAGTAAGATTTCGTTTGTCACACTTAGTTTTAGGAATTATTATTAACGTCGAAATATTTAATTATTTGTGTTTTCCCACACAGCGTAGTTAGAGTATTCGACGCCGGCGTCCAGTATGCATAGCAGAACCCAACGCCATTTAAAGTACGAGAATCGTCCCCGTATGATATGCGAAGATCATGCAGAACTACTGTAACCATGGGCGACATTATATGTGTATATTCGCTTCGTTTAACCCTAACACCGGAACCGTTTGAGCTTCGAATAACATAGCACACCTTTATATCCGGTGTCGACAAATTGTAAGATTTATTGTATACATTTAGCTGTAGGAATTATTTTTAAAGTCAAAATATTTAATTATATGTATTAGCCCCCACAATCGTCGTTCGTAAATTGGGCGCCGATGTCCAGAATGCAAAGCAGAATCGTACTCAATTTAGAGTACGGGCACCGTACCTGTACGTTACGTGAAAACCGCGAAGAAGTAACATATCTAGTCGTGACGTTATATGTGTATACTCGCTTCGTTTAACAGTAACATCGGCACCGTTTGAGGTTTGTTTAACAAAGCACACCTTTATATTCGGTACCAAAAAAGGGTAAGATTTCGATGGCCACATTTAG
>NW_017100574.1:0-240 GCF_001263275.1 Habropoda laboriosa
AGTATTTTTACCCACATCGTAGTTCGAAAATTGGACGGCGGATTCCAGAATGCATAGCAGAATTTTACTACATTTCGAGAGCCCAAATCGTACCGGAACGTTACGTGCACATCGCGAGGAAATACTATCTCCAAGCGCGACGTAATAGGTGTATAATCTCTTCGTTTAACAGGAACGCGGCAACCGTGTGAGCTATTGAAATAACAAACCCAAACTTGGTATTCGGTACCAAAAAAAAAG
>NW_017100575.1:0-282 GCF_001263275.1 Habropoda laboriosa
AAGTGAATATAAACCTATAACGTCGACTAGCCGATTGTTGTTCTTCGCGACTTTCACATAACAACCTGCGGCGATATTCGTACTCCAAATAGACTATGATTCTGCTATGCATTCTGGACATCGGCGTCGAATTTTCGAACTACGAAGTGGGGCAAAATACAGATAAATAAATATTTCGACGTTAATAATAATTCATAAAACTAAATGTGACCAACTAATTCTTACCATTTTTTGATAACGAATACAAAGGTGTGCTTGGTTCTTCAATATATCACACGGTTG
>NW_017100576.1:0-226 GCF_001263275.1 Habropoda laboriosa
ATGTTAAGGTCTGCTTGGTTCTTCAATATCTCACACGGTTGCCGCGTTACCGTTAAACGAAGCGTATATATACATATAACGTCGTATAGGTGATAGTAGTTCTTCGCGATATTCACATAACATACTGCGGCGATATTCGCACTCTAAATGGCGTACGGTTCTGCTGTGCATTCTGGACATCGGCATCGACTTTTCTCTCTACGATGGTGTGGGCAAATACAGATAT
>NW_017100577.1:0-615 GCF_001263275.1 Habropoda laboriosa
TATTCAAAGCTCAAACGGTTCCGGTGTTACTGTTAAACGAAGCGAATATACAAATATAACGTCATCTAGGTGATAATAGTTCTTCGCGACTTTCACATGACATATTCCGGCAATTGTCGTACTCTAAATGGCGTACGATTCTGCTATGCATTTAGGACGACGGCATTGAATTTTAGAACTACGATGATGGGTGCAAATACAGATAATTAAATATATCGACTTTAAAAATGATTCCTACAAATGTATGTTACCAACGAAATCATACCTTTTTCTGGTACCGAATAAATAGGTGTGGTTTCTTTTATCAATAGCTCCAACGGTTCGCGTGCTACGGTTAAACGAAGCGAATATACACATATAACGTCGCACATGGTTATAGTAGTTCTCCGCGTCATTCGCATATCATACTGAGACGATTCTCCTCCTCTGCTATGCATTCTGGACATCGGCGTCGAATTTCCGAACTCCGATGGTGGGGGAAAATACAGACAATTATATATTTCGACTTTAGTCATAGTGGCAACAAATAAATAGACCCAACCACATCTTCCTTTTTTTTGGTACGGCATACGAAGGAGTGGTTTGTTTTTTCAATATCTTACACGGTTGCCGAGT
>NW_017100578.1:0-282 GCF_001263275.1 Habropoda laboriosa
CGTGTTTAAGCGAATATAATCTGAATTACTGCTGTTTTCTCAAGACAAACCACGTTTTGCAGATGTGCACACGACTGTTTTCTCTTTATTTTGCATGTATCGCCATGTGAAACGTACTGAGACGAATAAAAAACTGAAATACTGCTGATTACTCGCGACAAACCACGTATCGCTGTATTGCAAACATGTGTTATATCTTTATTATGCATGTATCGCCATGGTAAACGTGTTTTAACGAATAGAAACTGAAACACTGCTGTTTTCTCGCGACAAACCACGTTA
>NW_017100579.1:0-473 GCF_001263275.1 Habropoda laboriosa
GTCGAAATATTTAATTATCTGTGTTTTCCCCCTACATCGTAGTGAGAAAATTCGACGCCGATGCTCAGAATGCATAGCAGAATCATACTCTATTTGGAGTACGAGTATCGAACAGGTACGTTACGTGAAAATCGCGAAGAAATACTAACTCCATGAGGGATGTTATATGTGTATATTAGCTTCCTTTAACAGTAACACGGCAACCGTTTGATCGCTGAATAACAACCACAAATTTGTATTCGGTACCAAAAAAAGGTAAGGTTTCGTTGGTCACATTTAGTTTTAGGAATTACTTTTAACGTCGAAATATTTAATTATCTGTATTTTCCTCCGTTTCTTTGTATTTTCCCCCACCATCGTAGTTCGAAAAGTCGACGCCGACGTCCAGAATGCTTTCGAGAATCGTACGACATTTAGAGGACGTGAATCGTCCCAGTATGATATGCGATGGTGGCGCAGAACTACTATCTCCA
>NW_017100580.1:0-220 GCF_001263275.1 Habropoda laboriosa
TTGCATGGTTCGCTACGTAAAACGTGTTTTAACGAATATACTCTGGAATACTGCTGTTTTCTCATGACCAAGACGTTTTGCAGTACTGCAAACGACTGTTTTCCCTTTATTTTGCATGTTTCGGCACGTAAAACGTGTTTTGACGAATATAAAATGTAATACTGCTTTTTTATCGCTACAATCACGTTTTGCAGTACTGCATACGACTGTTTTCACTTTA
>NW_017100581.1:0-21457 GCF_001263275.1 Habropoda laboriosa
ACTGTAATCCTATGCTTAAAATGTATTTTCTTGTGGCCGCCTGACAGCAACCGGTAAATCTGGTGCATCAGTGAACGTGTTAATAAGTACATGTTGTTCATATTATTTTCATCAGAAAAATCTCACCAACATGTTAAAAAAATTCCAGATGAAAAAGAGTAAAATTAAAGAAATTATATTTTTCTATTATGATTTGTGGAGCCGTGAAATCTCGTAATGGAAACTGGTGTAGCGTTACACGCTTGTCTGACTGCGAGCGAGATAACATGGGCGCAGCAATGACGCAAACCTAGGCGTATGACCATCTATACTGTCACTTGTAGAATCCAAACTTACTGACTCTTGTAGAGAATTTACTGTATTAGCTGATTTAAAGAAAAAAATTCTGGACTTTGGCAAATTCATCCAAAAATAAAGAACATGGTAAAACAGTGCATACAGAGTATGCCGGAAAGCATAATGCTGTAATCAAAGCAAGGGGAAGGGCACAAATTATTAATATGTATGTATGTAATATGTACATATGTGTGTACTTCAATAGTTAACAAAAATTATTATTAAATTACGTTCAAGCCTTCAAATTTTACTAAAAATACCAAAGATGTTGAAAATTGTGAGTGGTCCTAATTTTTTGGCCAGGGACTGTAAATACTTTTCACGTGGGAGGAGGTGTAGAGGAGATTTCAAGTTCATCTATATATTTTTATCGCTGTTGTGGCGATTTCAGCACACTACTATTAGGGGGGTGCACTACCCCGACGCTTTCAAAAAATGGAATTTTCATTTTACTAATTTCCTTAATATTTTCAAAACGTAAAACGTTATGTTAAGACCATTTTTCAAAATTCAAAAACGCGGCGAAATTATAATGGTTACGGGGATAAGTCATGCTATGCAGAAAAGCCTCGCAGACCAGAATAAACGGAGATTCTGTTTCAAGGCAATTTTTCGTTGCTCATAAGAAAAGATAGTTTCCTCGAATGTAATTCAAGTTTTTCTGTTCTTTCGCACAAACTTTCTCTTTCCCGACTTCTTTACATTTTCAGTTTCCGTCCTTTTGTCTTTCCACTTTCAGAGATCTTGCCTTCGCTCTGGAAAAGCCTAGGAAGCACACATGTGGCACCCAGGGTTGCACGAGTGCGAACGACTGTTCTCTACAAATTTCCATTTTTCACTACTTTTATCCTTATCTATCTCTGCTTTCGTCTTTCTGTCCTAATCCAAATAAAACCCCAATGAATTTCCATAGTATATAGTTTTTCTTCCACCACTACCAAACCCATGTCCAACCGCTGTCCGATTATTACCCCGCGAAAATACATCACGTTACTTAAAATTGTTTCACATTCTGTATCTAGCTTTATCGAGATAATACTTGTACCTTAACACGTTCGCTACCAGAGTCTGAGAAGAAAATCTTGCACCACAGCCAAGGGTGTTTTTTGTTAGAATATGTCTTTAATTGGCATGGGTCTTTTTAGGATATATTTATAACATTCCAAATAAGCAAAATTTTACAAACTGACGCATATATGCGGCGCTGGGATATGGATGAGAAATTTGTTTTGGAGCCCGAGCCGAGTGTATTTGTTTTGGAGTATGTGGCATATTGTAACAAAAGGAGAATGGTAGAGGAAAACAAAATAAAAGTATTTTTCGAAGCGAAATAAATAAATAAATTTTAAAACATTCATCTACACATAGCCCAACGTGTAGTCCCAAATTTGTTCTACAAATTTCACAGGTGTAGAAAGTATCTTTGCGCCGCTTCTTAGTGGCGCATACACGGCATCTCCTTCTTTTATCCATTTTTTTAGGAAAATGTTGGAAATCTGATGCACTGTTATATGCAAGCACAGGTATTTTGCCATCATAATTTAATAATTTCTTGACAAGATCATTTCTAAAGTCGAAGGAACTCATTTTGGAATGAACTTTGTTATATAAATAACATGTATTCCAAATTGTAATGTTCAATATATGAAAAAAGAGTTTTATATACCAGCGTATCGATTTCCGAGGGGAAGAATAATAGATCATTTAATCTGTTCTGTCGATGCTCGACATATTGTTATTATAATCAACAACTGTAGAAGGTTTATTTACTACATTTCCATTTTTGCACTGTACTTCTTTCAATGATGCATTGTGTTTCGTAGATATTGTCAATATATCCCTTTTATCTTTCTATTTCTGCACTAAAATATTACCATTCATAGCAAAAATAGATTCTCCTTTCTTTAACATTTTTATCAATTACAAGTTTGGGATTGCCTTTGCGATTTTTGCGAAGTGTCGCTACAGCATGTGTCTTGTTTCCGTAAAGCGAAGTGGCTAATTGCACACTATTATAAAAATTGTCCATATAGATCGTATGTCCTTTACCCAAATAATTGTGTAAAAACTTATAGACGACACAGGAGGCATGCCATACACGTACGGCTACAGATACTTGAAAAATATAAATAACTTGTTTACTTTCTTTCAACACTTGCACTACCGAACTGACAAATTCAACTGCTCCTCACGGACTAAAAAATGTAATTATCACTAGACCAAGGACATCCTACGTCTATTTTATTATTTTTAGCTCAACAATACCGTTCATTTCCAAATTTGTTGCAATACGTTATCATAAACTGATAAAGAACACGCACCGCACATCTTCGACGATGGTCTCAGATACAACAGTCGCGAACGCGAGCTTTTTGAGCAGTCACAAGAGAACGCGACGCGACAGCGGTGGTAGCGAACTTGTTAAAACCCATCATAATGCATAAGTAAGTGTAAGTAGGAGGTATTAGTAGATTTGTTAGTAGACTTATTCGGCTTACATTTTACAATCTATTGAAAGAATTAATGTTTTATTTTCTTTTTCATAAATTCCGAAGTATTAATAATAAATTCTTACTAATAAATTCTCGTTTCTCTCGTCGCGATGTGCGTTGATTCAAGCTAGCAATAAAACAAAAGAACTGCTGAACTTAAAAATAGGTTTTCTTCGCTATCGTATTATTAGTACGAAAATATTAGTATGAATTTTTTTTTATCGCCGGATATTCATATTTGTGAGATAAAATCATCCTCCAAAAGTAAAGACTGTCGTTAAGAATAAGTAGGAATGCAAAAAATATTACATACGAAAATTATTTGACATATCACAGTTGAGTAACGTTCTTTGTAAGAGAAATTATAACCATCTGGCCTAAAGCAATCGTTCTATGTAAAACAACCATCGAACAAGTAACATTCCACCGACAATGATCCTGTTTTCGTATTCGTTCGGAAGTGTACGAAAAATGGGCAGTATTTATGAATATTTTTCTTCCATACTAAAAAGTCTACAAAATTCTTGTTTCGTACATTGGTTTATTAATACTTTACTAACATTTTCACGTCGTTCACGTCACAATGACTACTTTTTATAAGTAACCACTTTATTTACAAAAGTAACTACTTTTATTTTGACGAGTAAACTTGCCACGAAATCGAAGAGAACGAAAAACGGTGAAGAATTGAAGGAATAAAATTTAATTTCGAACAAAATTACTTTAGTTTAATCTGTAGTAAGATATTGTAGGAGTTTGGTTGAATAAATGGGTTTCTACGCAGTGTTTAAAAAGTAATAATGTTTATATACGGATATTTAAACTGGTTATTTTATGGTTATATGGCCTCTCACAATACTCGCTGTTCTCACCATTTACCCTCAGAACTAGCAACTCTCGACTATCGACTCTATTCTGCCTCGCACGCGCTTCTTTCACCCTCATTTATCCTCACGCCCCGTCATTCTCTCTTTCTCTAGTTCACTGTTCCTTCCACTCTAGGCAGACATTCTTAACCAACATTCCAGTCACGTCCACCCAAAATCTTTGGGTGCTCACGCATCCTCCGTTCACACGATATTTTCAAGTACTCTGTCCCAAACACTCTTCTTTCACACCTCCATCGCTTTAGATAAAGCACTCTTCGTTCACACAGCTATCACTCTCAGCTAAATATTCACACGGAAATCCAATCGCACGTCTTTCTCTTGGTTCCAAACACTCTCTTATATATACAGGGTGTTAGGTTTTCTGTAAAAACGGTTTATAGCACGATCGACCGGGAACGGTTATTTTTGAGTTGAGGATTTTCGTTTATTGCTCGCACGGGTCTAATTACATCCTGCGGGGGTCACTAGAATTGCTTTGCTAGATTTTTAGTAATTTGTGTCCCTCGCGCTCAATAGCCTACGGACATACCATAAACCACGAATTTCACATCTGTATGTAACGGTCCGCTTGCCGATTAGTCACCTGGAGGAAATTCCAGATTTTTGGGACTTTCCGTCCACCCCTCGCGACCGTCTCCCACCCTTCCAAGGTGACAGCGCTCTAAGGGCGCACTGGAAGGGCGGTAAAGACGATATTAGACACGCTGATTAGCAAATGCAATTTCTCAACAATGTCCCAACAAAAATCCCTCTCACGGACGTCCGAGACGCGACGTCGGAGAATGAGTCGTCGAGTAGTCGTTCAACCACCACGAACAAGGAGAACCAAGGAGCAACCAGCTCACATCACGTGATACCATAGATCAGTTTTTCCATGTCCCAATCATTTGAGTGGTCCTTCGAACCAGTATCTAGACGGCACAACATCGTGCAAACATCCACAAAGCTCGAAAGTTCATCGCCACAACCATGAGCATTAACACAGGGTGTTTCCGAACTGGTGGTACAAGCGGCAAGGGGGTGTCTCTACATACAAAAATAAGTCGGGAAAAAGAATAACATTTTTTCGCATCGGGCTTCATTTCCCAATAAATCAGTGAAATCATCCAACAGTCACTGGTTTATAATCAGTGACAAAAACGTCTCGTAACTCCGAAACTAATGACTTCTGGTCCCATGTTTATTAAGACCTTTTTGCTTGTTTTGATGAGTACTACGCGCTCCTGAAGTTCAACAACTTTTATAAACACTATGTAAAACTGAAACATAATTATTCCTACAATATGGAAATATTGTTGACTCTTTTATAATTCTGATATGAACGATAGAGAAAGATATACAGAAGATATATGTATATACATATAAATTCAAGTTGATCGACTTATTAGTTTCTGAGAAATCACGTCGACCATTTTGAAAAACGTAGTTTCGACAAAGACGCGATTAAAGACTGCACGAACGACACAACTAATATGCTTGGAAGACCAAAGTATACTAAAAGTTACAAAAGTTACGTATACCTGCAGACATAGTTGGTGGAAGCGATATAGTGAGGTCGTAAATCGAAGCATTAAGCGGCGACAGCGATTGATGTAGCCGCACCCAGAGTCGTCCGTCATTTTTCATTCAAGCTACGTTGCATCCTGTTCAATAGTACCTAATTCCTGCGTTGGTAATAATTAGCCTGTAGCTATCAACGTTTAAGATGCATACAAATTTTTTAAATATACTACAATGGAAGAACGAATTCCGAGTTGACCCTGAGGGAGGTTCGAGCTCGGTATCTCCTTCGAATTGCTGTTTTGGCGCTCGGATTTCGTGCACTTTGACATCTGGCTAATTTGACAACCTCACTATATCGGTTCCACCGATTATACATTATACTACAATGGAAGAACGAATTCCGAGTTGACATCGAACGACCCTGAGGGAGGTTCGTGCTCGGTGTCTCCTTCGAATTGCTGTTTTGCTCGGATTTCGTGCACTTTGACGTCTGGCTAATTTGACAACCTCACTATATCGGTCCCACCGATTATACAACACCGCCAATAAAAATGATGATGGCTTGTTTGAAGAAGTTTAACTGCAAACTACTGCAAAAGTATACCTTTATTGTGTTTTCTAGTAATGGAATTTTACTTTTCCAAAAGTAGTAAATCCACTATACCAGGGCCGCTTGGGCAGCCATTTCGGGAGCAAGAACGCTCTTTTTTGCTCCGAGTAGAGCCTGCGGTCGGAGCAAATGACGTCTACAGCCGTAAATGGAGTGGAGAACAACGGTAATAGTGGGTGTGTAGGCTCGTAAGGAGGCATGTGTTCGTATGTTCGTGAGGCGTTTCGTACCATCGATTAGTTTTTTCAACATGTACCTGTCTTCGAAATATAGTTCTCGCTCTTAGACTGAGTGATCAGTACTACATTCATACAGTACCTCACCACAGAATCGTTGCTCGAGTAGGCGCAGTTTACTGCTTCAAAATCGCTCCACGCTGGCGTTTGTCAGACCATTTCACATAGAGCAACTTCGTGAGCGATCCTTCGCTATACCATCGTAAAATAATCACCACAAGATTAAAGCACAATATGTAAAATGAACTTAAAGACGTAATTACTACCAAAGATAATCCAATAAAATATAATTTTATTACAATGTACTAATAATCTATACGTTCGAGTATTTTTCTCACCCATGCACAACGTGTGTGAAAGTAAATTTCGTTAGTACTGGTTACGAGACTGGATAATCTTGTAACCTTATCTATAAGTTCTAATACATGACTTTATTTGTAATATTCATTTTTCAACTACTCGGTCATCCTGAAAGTTCCTGTGGTTTTAAACCGTTCATTTTGAAGAAATATAACATCGCTAAAATTCAAGATTAGCATCAAGCGGAAAAACGAATTCTGTAACAGTAATCAACCGCACGTCGTTTTGCTTGAGAATATCTGCAATAAGCATACGTAAAGGTACGAATTATGTACATGGTTACTATCTTAAACAACATCCATCGAACATAGAGCGCCGCGTGAGATATTAACGCGACAGACTTACTCTCCCGCCAGTGAAGCTGACCGCACTTGAAAGTGTAATGAATAATAAGCGGACCGGCTATAAGCTGCCCAGAGATTTTATCGAAGCTACTGTCAACATCCACCTAATATCACGTACAACGTCGTAGGTTAATTGGAACTGCCCCAAGCTCTAAGCGGTATTTTCAGAGGTTTAAATCACGTTCGTATGACACCAATGTGTCCAGTCACCATGACCCTTAACTACAAACTTCCTACAGTCTCTGAAGAGTAGGCAACGACCTAGAAGAAATCATATATGGTATAATTTAAAGGAGTAAAGGGACATTTCCGTATAATTTCTTACTTACTTATCAATTACCCTTTAGTATACAAACTTATGCTATTTACGTGCTCTTCCTGTTGAGGACGACGGATTATCACAAATTTACAATACGGTCGACACATCTGCTATTTTTCAGAACTCGGATATTTTATTTTCTTATCATGCCATTAATTTTACAATCAAGAGAAACACCGACAACTTTGTTTTTAAGCGGTCGGTCTCTCTTGCTCAGTAACAATAGACATATCAATACGTGGACAATAGTGGACGACCTGGGTTTAACGAATTTTAAATTGTTCTGGGTTGACACGTGGACGCTTGGCGAGCAACCTATCGCGAAAAATTGCCTACCATTAGGAGTTACCCACGAAGGAGTCAAATCCGCACAATTCTGTCGCGAAGTGCATTAGTGCCATAAACAGTTGAACTACGTTTGGGACAAATGTATATAGGGTTTTAATAACAAAAAATATAGTAAAGTAATTACAGGGATGGTAAAATATAAAACAAGTTGAAGGAACACAAAGAAATATCTGCGCTTTTTCTCGGGCGGAGAGCACGTGCTTATCTCTCCGACGTTTACCTATTTGCAACTGTCTTCTCACTTACCGCTCGCACGCTCCTCTTTTGTTACGCATCGATCCAAGGATGCCGACACCCGTTCTACCGATTCCTACATTCCGCCATTCCTGCGCTTACTTTACCCTCAAAGACTTATCCGAATATGATTTCATACAATCCGCCGCCGTGGTTGGGACTTTTGGCCCTTCACTCTCTCCGGCTCTAATAACTTTGTATCTATTGTTAGATACCTTTAGCGCGCGACACTTGATACGGACCTAAATACTTTTCCCGAAACTTCATACTGTCGTCAAATCACTCGAGACGAATTATTTATGATCTCAATTTATTCCAAGTTGTTTCACTATAATAATTGAATATATGTAGGGGATTTTTGTGTGGAGGGATAGTGAACTCGAACGGACTTTTGACTATAATATATTTATTAATAGTTTATATCGCTACGCTAGGGATGTCGCTCAATCAATCGCTGGATTCACACTGCCTTTCGCTCCCTCGCATTCGCCCTAATGTCGTCTTGCATACATGCACACTTTTCCATAGAAGAAAACACACACGCACTCACGCACTCCTCGCCTGATTACTAAAACTAAACATTCGTTCAATATCGTTCGCGCTATCCCAAACACTCGACCTGGCACGCCGGTCCTTACCGCTCACGCCATAGACCCTCACGCATTCACACAGCAACGCATTCATACAGACACGCACTCACGCTCCGTCATCCCTACATATATTTGTACAATCTGAATTGTAATTACTACTCACGAGTTCAGAGTGGGACGGATAACTACTGTTTTTGGTTTTCATAAGAGTCCTTTTTTTGTACGGCCGTTTTAACAGAAGATGAGAGTAGGAATGTTCTTGGAAGAGGGATTTGAGAGAGAGGCCCATACGCATAAATGTTGAGAAAATTGGAGGCAAGGCCCCACGTGGAATTCGGTACGGGGGAAAAAGGGGTCCGGTTACTTTGGGACTGAGGGTTGGCAAGGATCGGTGTAGAGTGTCGACGGACGAACGGTTCGACAATACCAGTACAGGACTGTGTACGTTTAACACTAAAACTACCGACCAGGTCAAAATGACTCATTAGAATCTTTCAAAAAAACGTGAATGTTCTATATTGGTAAGTATTATCGCTTGTAACTTTCCGAATTTATATTCTACATGTATGCTTCCATTTGTATCGGTATGAATCGAATTTTTCAATCACGGTTTTTGAAAAAATTACAATTAGTCGGAAGCGGGCTCTACGCGCGCTCCGATTGGCCAGTGCTTTTCGTTAATAATTCAAAAATAAAGCTTCAAACAACATTTTGGTAAAGGAAAAAGTTGTTCAGAGTCACCCCAGCAACCCCCCATTTCCGGGTGTTTGAGGAGTTACGGGACACCCTGTATAGTGTAGTGTATGCCGCCCTGAAAAGGACTCAGAACACCGAGGAGTCAATCCTATAACCTCTATCAAGCATCATTTCTACTCTCCATCGAAACCGACCCAAGGAATCAGCGAGGACGTCCGTCCCAGACTTGAACCCCAAATTAGCGGTAAGGATTTTCTTCTCTTGGGTTTCGATTTCTAGGCGTTAGTAATGGTAATACTAACGTCTATGCGAAATTTCAGCCCGGAAATATGACCTACAATGAGTGAGTGTTGCCACCCTGATAAGGGCTCAGAGTTCCGAGGCGGTGCCTATTACTCTATCAAGCATTAAGTATCTACGCACCAGCTAGACACAGCCCCGAGACGGGCGATGGAAAAATCCAGCCACGCCGCTGAGCGTTTTCAGCGGATGAGCCCTTTCGTTACGTTGTCAGTCAAACCGAGCAAATACCCCGACGTCGACTGCAACTGCATCCACGGGGAACCACGGGAAGGCGGACTCACCAGTACACGCAAGTACTGCGCTCTGACCCTGTTACAGGCGAAAGGAAAAATAAGGAAAAATAGTGGATGGGATGGAATAAGGAGATGATGGGAAAAAGGCAGTTTGTTTTGGTGGCAATCCTAAAGATTAGCCGGTGCTGAATAAGACCGATCAGCCTGAGTTCCCGGGCCGCATGGGGGCCTTTCGCCCCGTTTTGGTTCCGTACGTTCCCAGACTGGGCCGCAGCGATGCTGTGTTCGAAGCTCAGGATGCCGGGGGTTCGCTAAGCCCCGGGTGTCCGAAGACACCCCCCTGCGGGAAAATATGACCTACAGTCGTCTCCCACTATACCGTCTTTATGCTCTCACACAAATGTATCGGTAGCTCTGTCCGTGTGTCTAGCCTGTTCGGCACTTTCCGCCAACAATCCACGTTACCAAGTGACGCTCGAGCAACCTGAGCACATGAGTAGCAATCAGGAGATTCCCTTTGAATCTCGGTGCGACGGTGTTACTTTTTATTTTTACTTATTTTGTAATTTCACTTTGTAACTTTTTAGTGAAATAAAAAATTTGAGAAATATTGATGTGTAAAGCACTTAAAGAGGGCAGATGAACTTTGGCTCTTTTATTTAAATTTTATATTGTATACATATGTTCCGTCGAACAAAGGACAATTTAACGCGAGTATTTCGTTGTCAATTTATGACGAGCCCGATTCGAGAGGCTTTTCATGCACGGACGCTTTTCTTTATTTTTTATACCGATGGGCAAATATAACCCTCGAACAATGAGGCGAAATTTAATTTTTCTTCGTCCGAAAGAGCCTAGTCTCGTCATAAACTCGGTTCTTCCGAAGGGTACATCGACAACGGAACTTTCCCCCTCGATCAGGGAAAACCCAGAAGAAGGACCGCGGCATCGCCGGACATCCAAGTACTCGCGTCCGTACAGGTATCGCCCCACTCTTCCTAAACGAAACGCGCCAAGGGCGTACGGAAGGGTGGTCGCCACCTTGAAGAGGCATGTTGATTGGATAATTAACATTTCGGGTGAAACCAATCAACATGTTTCTTCCAATTTCCTCAAACTTGGAGGGAGAAAAGACGACCACGTCGCGCAGAGTCTAAGAAAATAGGAGCCTTTATGAGTACTAGCGAGAACTTGTGGTTAATCTGTCCCTCTGGTGGCAAAACGTAGGAGAGTTGCTGCAGTTCTAAAAACTCCTTATATTAAGCCCGTGACTGTTTAAACTAATTCTTTCCCGAACTCGGTTGTGCTTGCACGTGGTGTGCCTAATTAAGTGTTCTCGAAGGGACTAAAATATTCTGTTTTATTGTAACTATGATTCTATACTATAAGTGAGTTGATAAGGTAGATCGCGTTACGTGGCAATCCGCTACCCTGAAAAATTCTCTATTCTTGTCTAACCATATTCCTTTCCTTGTCTAACTCATTTCTCTAGTGCTATCCTCATCATCCCTATTATATTTAATTGATACTTATGATCAATTTTTAATTGCTTTAACATTACTAATAATGTAGATAGTAAAATAAAATTTCTGGTTTATTTTCGAATACTTTAATTATAGAATAATTAATGTTTCCAGTCAAATAACAATTTAAATGGTTGTTTATAATTATTGGAAGTTTTAAATAAAATTATCGTATGCTTTAACTGAATAATACAGCTTAATATATTAATTTTGCATTGAATGAACTATTGTATTCAGTAGATTAATCAGAAATTGTTTATAACTTTTATTAAAAATTTGAAAAATGAATGTTCTTTTCGTATGAATTACGGATGGGCCTTCCTGGACACCATAGAAATCAGGGAATGGACTTCAACATCAGGAAAAATGGAGAAATGCAATTATTTATCACAAAATGTATTTTACAAATGGTTACAATATACCAGTATTGTTTTGCAGCATTTTACAGTCTACTTATTTCTCCCTTACACACCGCGTCCATTTCTTTTTACAAAAAACTCATTGTTTACACAATATTCCATTGAAACCTTAAATAAATTCAGTCCAGAAACTGCTAGGAACGCGTAAATATCGAAAAAATCTCGAAATTCAAGCGAAAACTTTGAAAATTGAACAACCATTTTGAAATTCACGCGAAAATAGCGTCGGAAATGTAGACTTAGTCGTCGCGTTTTAAAGCCCTCGAGAATTCCCAAACATGGCTAAACCCTGAAACCTTGTCAATATTGTTCACTATACCTAATTATAAATTTATTTCTGCCAACCATAGTTCATAATTATACATTATGGTGAAAAGGTCACTATTTGCATAAATAAATCCATTGCGCATCATATATCTCAACGTCTACAGAATAATTAGAATATTGATTTTGTACTAGATGGATGGAACTTATTAATCAGTATAAATAGCTTAACAGAGTATTCAATAACCAGTGGAACAAAGGTGAAAAGCCAAAATAAGAAGGAAATTAAGAATAACGAAGTTGCGTTTGAGACTTAGTGTTTTATTTATAAGCAATTAATTAAACAATCGGCTAAAATATCTCTCAGGCACAGTAAATATCCACACTCCGGCCGGTGTAGAGTCGGTCAGGAGACACTGGTACCGTCACCGCCAAAAATAACGTCGCACAGATAGCAGCTTACTTCGGAACAGCTGCGGAAGAGAACTCAGCGTCGCAGACGATCCCGCGGGTACTTTATAAGAAGAAATCGTAGAATAAACATTAAACCTAGCTACTCGCCGAAATCCACAAAGGCACATCAAAGCCCGCCCTATGAGATTTTCGAGTAGAGAGGATTCATGTTTCATCCGGTACACAAGCTTGCCCGCATAAGTAATCCATAAACGTACACACCGTAAATATCCACAGGAAAGTTCCACATGCCCATGGAAAACTCTACACATACCACGAATGTCCATAGAAAAATTCACAGAAAAGTCCACATACATATGCACTTTGATTGTGAAGTTCGCGAGTATTCACAAAAAAAGTATTACCCTCATTAACAGGCACTTTACAGATGGAGTTTCTTCTAATGGTTCTGGTAGCTTGGTTTGTAGGAAATTGAGATATGCTTGCCCCGTTAACCGGAGGGGGGAGCAAAATTACAGAGCTGGTAATTTTATCGTTTAGAAGATTCCTGCCGAAACGGTCAAGGAAAATTGCCTCTGCGTATTGCATTCTATCGCAGCATCTTCATTTTCGTGGGCCTAGACATGACCCTTGTGGGGATTAATCATTCCACATCTCCTGAATGTTACTTCATCTGTAAATAACACTTTTGCGGTGAAACTGCGACGGAGAGTTATGAAGACCCCTGCCTCGTTACAGGATTGAACGGAGGAGCGACTTTGTACACTCTGCTGGTTCTCCAGACTGGTACCAGAGCTGATTGGGACGCGACTCATCCGCCGGCAACCTGAAAAAAGAGTCATCTAACCATCATTTCACTTTCAGGGGGTATTCTAGTCTAGAGCGCTATTTTTTAGGTCTTTTTCCAGATTTTTTTACAAAGAAACCATGACATTTTAGTATTGATTTTTTGCACGCATTCATGTTTTAAGAATATTCACCATTTCTTTTAAGTAAAATTAATAAAAATTGACAAAATCATAAGTTATTTAGTATGGTCTTTTTAAAAAAAAAGGTGTCTTACCGGCTGACATGATTCCAGAGATACTACTTATCCAAACTGAAAAAGCCAAAAAGATTCTTGATTAGTATGAATGTGGCTATTGTGTGAACTAGGATAAAAAAAATATTGAAAATTTAAAAAATGGGGGCACTTTGAGGTTTGATTGTCGATTTTTTCGACAATTTTCTTACAAAAAATAGGAATTTTTTGGTTTTTCTAGTTTCTGTGATAACAGCACATCTACTGAAAGTGATTAACTATTCTTTTGCTACAAAATGTTTTCGAAGCAATTGTTCAATATACTCTGTTAATACAATTTAAAAATGTACGATAAGGTAGTTTTCCTAAGATTATTTCGATAAGCAAACGTAAAAAGTCATATTAATGACAAGAGACTAAACAAAATCTTTCCCTTTTAACAGCGTTACGTCGGCCTGTCTTACCTTTCATAACATAGAGTCGTTTTCAGTGCTATAACTTCGTCAACTTTTTAAATTTCAAAAATTCCTTCTATCACAGTATTCTACCCATACAAAACTTCAAAAGAAAGACAAAAAGAATTTTTGATCTTTTGAAGCGGACAAGGTGGCGTACCCCCTTATATGAAAATGGTTATACTTTCGACTAATCTGTCAGCCCAGGACTATACAGTGGACCTTCCTCCTGTTTAAAAAAGTCCTGCTCAACTGATTTCTCTTCTCTACAAGCACGCCTAGCCTTCTTGGCAGATTCTGTCGACGAACTCTCATGCCGGGAGACACCTTTGCTTGCTGGCCAATAGTCACTCTCAATACAGAAAAAAACATGCAGAATTAATGAAAACCCCTCGTTGAATGTACCGACAGCTAAAAACGTGGCAATTTCAACGGTTGCTGCTCATGAATGTATGTTCAACCGTTTGAGTGTCACGGGTTATTGCAAAATTTGTTTACAACATTGAAAATTAATGGAAGTGTTTTATAACATATCATTTTCGGAAAGTAAATGACATGCTAATTATTATATACATTATACGTACCGCTCGAAAATTTGGAACATCTTATGATTTCAAAACAAATAAAGTTTCCCTTAAGCAAATAAATGTTTTATTGAAACTATTATTCTGCTATAGTAATGAAACTGTACTTAATTATAATTGAAAGTAAAAGATATAATCATTTTGTACTTATTTTTTAGAAAAACAATACAAATTTAGGAAAGTGTTTTTTTGTAAAAGAATCCTTTTTTTTCTATATGATCACTTCACATAATTTCATCATTCTGGCAATTAATTTTTCAATTGTTTCTGGTTTAATATTGCTCCACACTTATAAATATTTCTGCAGATCTATTTTAGATGTTGGGCACTTTTTTTTATATTCCAGCACAATTCATCCCACAAGAGATCAGTCAGACCATTATTTCAATTTCAATTTTAGATCATACTTGTGTAATGCTACTTTAACGTATAAGTACAATAATTCTAATAAAACTACTACATATGTTTGTATGAAACAACTTTTGTCCAAATAATAAATACTGCTCCACTCTTTTGAGCAGCAGTTTATATAGATGTGTATTTATTATTAAAATATCACTCACTTAACTATCATACCTTCTGTAAGGAATAAACCAACTATATCATGTTATTTAAATTTGTACCAATTGCTTTGTTAAATAGTAATTTTATTGTAAAATGTTATAAAGGTAACAAACAAGACTTTAAACTAAATTTTGGTATACTGCATATTGCATTTGCTGTAATATAAAGCACTGAGTATTATATATCACACACTATGTACTTAATTAAATAGATACAATATAGGTTGCATTTGCTCTAATAAAAAATAAGATTACTGATTAACTAACAATAACAGATAATGTTAATTCTAAGAATTTGATTGTTGAAATAACAATGAGAGTATATAATATTGATGAAAAATTTCTATTTTATATATGTGCTACAATTTCAATAAGGCAAAGTAAATATATTTTGTAACATAATGCAAAAAACTTGGCATTTTCATGTTTTGTATAACAAATAATGTTTGTATAAAAAATAAATAATAACCCTTAATTACAAACTAAACATAAATATCTTTTACAATATTTTTAATATAATATTCCAATTATATCACCTAACCAGTTTTACCAGTACTAAATTCTTTATGTGATACACGTAAATGTTAATCTAACATTAATTCAACAAAATCAGTAATACTGTCAACTTTCAAAATATTAATTCCTCTTTCAATTAACATGAGTCTATCTGCTTGTTGCAAACCTTAAATAATGAACCTTATAGTAACCAAGTTATATTGTAACTCCCACCTTATGTTTCGTTTCTTCCTTTAAATTTGTAACCATCTTAACAGCTGGTCTAAGGCCTTTAATACAAGAGATTCGGTAATATCTACTAGCTGAAACAATAAACACAATATAAACAATGAAATTTTATGGTATATAAGACAATTAGTATAAACATTAAAATTTGTATAACCTGCTGTGATACTTCTTTTATTATAGGCAATTTTACTTCTACATAGTCAAATTCTTGACGCAATGATTTACCAAAAGTATAAATAGGCTTCTCTATTAATTTAGCAATTGGTGGTGAATTTTCAATCACAGTATTACAAACATTTTCCATAACATTAAATGTTCAATGGACAAATACACAAATGCACCTTTTACACAATCATACAGTATTTCTGTAGATTTATCCAATGTAAAATTTACACTTGGTATTTTACAGGCACAATAAACAGCTTGTATTTTGTAAATATAATCTGATACTAATAACTAATGTTCTTACATTAATAAAGAAATAAACATACAAATATAAATGTGTTGAGTATAATCAAATATCCCAAAGTTTATGATATCAACTGTATTAGTTATACCAAAGGCTATTATATTCAATTTATTTTATATTCATCATAAACACTATTAATTATTGCATTCTTGTTATCAAAGAACATTAGAAGAAAACAAAATTTTCAAAGCAATTAAAAAGCATGCGTACACTAGGATACAGAAAGTCATTTATATTAAAATTACATACATAATCATAATTTAATAATTATTCTAAAGACTCTCCCCAACGAAATACAGCAGGCTTTGTATCCCTACCAGTTCTCCGAATCTCACTCCACCCCAATATCTTACATTCAAAGGCGAGCGAGCCAGAGAAAAAGAAATAGTCGACAATTCATAGAAATTCACCTCCCCCAATATCTACAGCAACAAAATCTTAAGTATACCGCAGCTAAACGAACACTACTAGAATAACTTCACACTTAATGTAGCGAGAATCCTAAAGATTTATTTTTATTTACTAGGTTTCTTTCAGTAACTAAATATGAACCGGATTTCTAAGTCATTTCATTGTGGAATTTTTCTTAAAAATCAACTATAACAACATAAGTTATTTATCTTTTGCGAAGTATCATAACTCTGTAGCACTTTTTAGCACACAATATTATCATTTACGTTCTTTATGGCAAATACGTAAATAAATATATCCACCAACCATGGTACACCAGGTCAGAGCGCCACCACACGGACGCGATAATCACACACTAAACTAGCATACCACTCTTAAGTTTAGGTTAATCAAGACTGGTGCGGCTAATAAATGATGTAGCGACGCTAATTAACGGTTACATACATACATACATACGTTTTTAATGATATGGTTCGGAGTGTGTTGAAGTGTTCATAAAGTTTTTATATATCTTATTACATGCTGTTTACCATATTCCTGGTGTACTTATTTCTTTAATCTAAGCGAAACACAACGATAGACTTGTAGCGATAAATCATTCTCTACACCTTTGTGGCAACACTAATAAAGACGTTCGATTTTGGAGTCAAATTGTAGTTGTAGATTTTAGGAAGAAGTGTACATATGTAGTTATGATGTCCTAAAAATTAGTCCCAAATTTTATTTTCACATGACTTCTAAAAGAAATAAAAGAATGTACATTTTTTTTATATTTACTAATTATTGAAGCTTGAGAGTTAACCTATTTGCATCCGCAAGCAAAATAATTCGCTCATAATGATTGTCACTTATCATCAGCGTTTATTGCATACAATATTTTAATGAGTTTAGTACAAAAGCGTACTATACAAAGTTATTGGAATAAAAATAAAAGCACAAGCCCTATACTTCAAGCATATTATGTCCC
This sequence comes from Habropoda laboriosa, assembly GCF_001263275.1. NCBI lineage: Eukaryota > Metazoa > Arthropoda > Insecta > Hymenoptera > Apidae > Habropoda > Habropoda laboriosa. The sequence goes on from NW_017100581.1 coordinate 17,329, forward strand.
GCAACAGATTCGTATCTATTGCCACAATTCTACATTTTGCCAGCGAGAATAATAATTCAAACGATCCATTGATAAAAATTAGAGAAGTTTCTGATATACCTATGCAGATCGCAAACACATTTTATGACTCAAAAACTCGCGGATAAATTAAAATTACACAAATATAAGATAGATTTTTCATTTTCCGGACTAGGTCAACTTAATACACACGCTGAGGACTTCGTCAAAACCAAAATAAAGGGCACAAATAGCTCATTCGAGACGCAGGTACATTTATTGCCTTGCGGTCAATCACGACGGGACTGTTACCGTTGCGACAGGTCAACGTTGATGCGCTAGGTCGGAGGTCGGCAACTTTTCGATTAAAAAGGGCACTCGGAATGGCTGGCTTGTGATAAAGGGCACTTCACCTTAATTTTACTGGAGGGGAAGTTGTAAGCTTAATTCAATACTTATTTATTTGAAATGAATTTATTAATACAAAATTCTACTAGTTCATCTTACACACAATCATCTTTTAAAACCATTTTGTAAAAATATCTGGCACAGTGGCGGCACTTTAAAAATGCTTGGCGGACACTTGGGTTGCCGACCCCTGCGCTAAGTTTACCGACTCAAGTAAGGTTGGCGAATTCGAATTTTCATAGGCCAAGGGAGATATATGCTCTAATTGGTAACACGCTGTTTTATAGTTTATTAGTCAGGGCAAATAAAGCTAGGCCATCGATCAATCATTTTTCAAAACACGCGACTATATAAGCTGGATTGTTACCGGACAGACGAATGTACCAACACAAAATAACGCAAGTAGGACTTGTCATGTTATGACAGGATCCCACGTTACCCGATTGTATACCATCACTATTATCATGATCATTCCCACTATATTATACATTATCTTTACTTGGTACCCCGGATATCCCTTCTTTAACTTCTCAGAAAACCCCGTCGCGTAAGGAATGTATGGCAAGGCGTCAGTGATTCGTAATAAAAGACTTGATGAGCATACAGACTTCGTTACTTACCATCTCCTATTAATATAATCAATTTTGGATGTTCCTGGAGCATTCATAATATAACGAATGTTTAAAGATGTGTACCATAGTTTACCCGGATTTTTGTGGCCACGTCACTTGATAAACAAATTAGTAAATTCTGGACCATCGAATCCGCGGAAGAGACAGAGTGCGAGAAATACTTCGTGGAAAACACCTTGCGCGATATTCAGGGACGATACACAATTAGGCTCCCGTTTAATGAAAAGAAAAATCTCCTCGGCGACTCTAAGACAACAGTTGCTACATGAAAAAGTATTAATTTATTCTCGTACATTATTCGCGCAATTTTTGGCGCAAAGAGCAGAGAAAGAACACATGGCTGATTTACAAGATGGAGGAAACGCTATAAATATTATAGCGTCTCATGTAACTTCGATACATTGCGCTACTTTCAGTATCTTCAAAAGAAAAGACAGGTAGTTGCGCTAAAATATGAATTTTTGATTATGTCCAAACGTTTAATTCCTATATATTCTGATAGGCTATAATCGATTCGTTTAATTCTCTAAATAGCGATCCCAAAATATTGTTGCGAACACCGTATATAAACCCATGGCCTACTGGTGCTCCCTACGGAATTAAAGAAGACTGTCGGTCCTTACCGACCGAGTCTATCGACTAACCGAGTCGGTAAATAAACCAATACAGTAGACTCCAGCATAACGCGTTAATACGTTACGCGTTGTATGTAATTAGATTTCCCCGTATAACGCGAATAATCTAAAGTATAATCAACTTTTCCAAAGTATATTCTTATATAAAGAATAATCAACAAAAAACAGAAAAAAATTATAAAACGTAAGGAGTCGGTAACGATGAAGAAAACAGTGTAATGCTCAATTAAAGTAGATTTAATTTTTAAATGCGGAGAATTCCTGTATTTTATTATTTACCGCGTTGTACGAGGAATCGCGTTATATGAACACAGTAGTCGCGATATCTTTGTCGTGTTATAGGAATTCGCGTTGTAGGACCTCGCGTTATACGGGAGTCTACTGTAGTCTTGTGTACTGTTACTGTTAATTGATTATTGTTGGCGAAGAAGCGCCGACACTTAACAATATTATTACTCTCGCTTACCGCCGGGCGTGTTGGATTAACCCCGGTAAGCGGTAATCGTTTATTGTTAACACGTTGACCGCCGCATATAGTTTTCACATGCAATTGCGTGTCAATTATCGACACTTAATGATAGGATTTTAAAATTTTATTTTATACACCATGAAAAATGAAGTATCTAAAAAATGTACGCATATGATACACAAAAAGAAGAAATGAAGAAATGCGGCGCTGTGGAATAACCAACAAATTTCGCTCGGCGGTCAACGTGCTAATACGTTCATTGGAATTCACAATTAAAAGTACAGGCTCAAGATAGAATCTGTCAGTTCGGACAAAGCAAAACACGTTTTTAAATACAAGTTGGTATTTCTCGTTACACTCTGACACTGTCCGGACGTGTAGAAAAGATTGTTACCTTATTCCGAGTACTTTTCCTCATGTTTATCTGCAAGGATACCATAGAAGAGCGTATGAAACATTTGCAAAAAAAAAGAAATTGAACATAGCTCAAAATGTTCTCAGCAGTGATAAGAACTTGAAGTTCTTCGTTTTTCTTGTAAACTGGATTATGACATAAATCTGTATCTGTTTCTAAATGTTACTTACTATCGTCCTTTCAGCTCAGTCAATTTAATTTAATTAGTAAATTTGTTGTCTATACGTTTATATGAAATTTTTATTACGAATATAAAATAGAGAAGAAAATATATCACGTACATCTGGAAAAGTTATTCTCCCATGTTTCTTCTTTAGTGGTACCACCATTCTCAGGTTTTGTGCTTTTCCTAATTTTACTGTGCCGAACACCGTAACAGAAATATATTGCGAGTCCTGCGAGAGTAATTGATATTAATTTTCATTGTAGACCAATGGGTAATAATTCATCCTTTAAAATATTTCACCCACTTACCGACTGCCATCCATATTAAAAATCTCACCCACGTCATTTTGTCCAACATCATCATGAGATAAATGTTAATGAGAATACTGAGTGCAGGTAAAAACGGTACAAGTGGAACCTGAAGGGACGACACACGTTCTTATACGATAAGAACTACCGTTAAATCCTGATTCACGTCAGGGTTGACATTACGAAAAGACAATACATACCGAAAATGGAAGCTTCTTTCCAGAAGTAGGTTGTTTGTAAATAAAAATAAGCGCAAGGATTAAAACTAGTACTAGAATTGCTAACGGAGAAACAAAAGCAATTTTACCGGTTGTTATTTCATCGAAAAAAATCGAGACCATTATACCGATGCAAACACATAGAACAACTGTGAAGAAAACATTAGTTGTGTATGATCGTTGAAGTATGATAGGAAGATGAAGTATAATAAAACGAGGGTAAACCTTACCGTAACATACGACAAGACACGTAACGATCTGAGATGTTAATTTCGTAGAATGACTTAACTTGTTAGCGTTAATAAATTGTTTCACAATGAACTTGAAAGTTCTTGGATCACGGTCTCCTTTTTTCTCGTACGCCTCGCTCTCTTCGTATCTGTAAAGATTACAGGGATTTTCAATCGCGTTATCGATTACTCTGTAATCACTAATTCCGTATATCATCGTGTGGTAGGAATGAACGAGACGTTGTTTACCGAAGAATTAATACACAGGTTGCGACAATCGAATATGCGAGCAACGTTCCGATACTCATCATACTCACTAGTTGATCCAATTCGAATATCGCGGCTAGCACTCCTAAACTCACCAAGTAATACATATTATTAGTTAAATAGTATCCTGTGGAGGAAGAGCAGGATATGAAGGTGCGGCAAAAAAGGCAATGTGGATACGAACCTGTTAGAAATCCTGCGGAAAAGGTACCTATTAGGGGTGTATGGAATCGCGAACTGACCTTGCCCATCCACTGGAATATTAGTCCGTCGGATGCCATCGCATAAATAATACGGGGTAAAGGAAACATGGCTCCCAGTAAGCTGGGTAATAAAAGGGTCTGTTAGCTGTAGAATTTCTATAATACAATATAATATATACAT
>NW_017100581.1:21523-28560 GCF_001263275.1 Habropoda laboriosa
ATAGGCCACAAATAGCGCCTATCGTTACCAGCCATTTTGCCCAGTTCCAACCGATTCTATCGAACATATGAGGAAACGGGGCTTCTGGATTCTGTTCGTAGTAAGGAAGGACGGTGGTTAATACTGCAGATACGCCGAAATACGCGAGAAAGACGACAGTTAACGAGGCAACGATCGCTATTGGTATCGATCTCTGGGGATCTTTCGCTTCCTCTCCGGTAGTTGCGACACAATCAAAACCGATGAATCCGTAAAAGCACTTCGCCGCTCCCCTTATAATACCAGCTATACCATAAGGCGCAAATCCTCCGGTTCCGTAATCACAATTCTTCTCCGTACACGCAGGCTTCGTTTTCCAATTGTTTATGTCAGCTTTCCGTCCAACGATACACGACATATTAAGGGTTGTTAGTTTCCTTTCGTAAAAAAACATGCATCGGACGTTATCGGTGAAGTCTCACCTTTAACGGATCCAGCGATTATCACGAACAGAACCACGAAAAGATTTCCTAGGGTGAAGACATTGTTCGCCACCGAAGATTCTTTCGCTCCGAATGCCAACGCAGCTGATAAAAACCGTATACGAAAAGATTTAGCGATTTCGTTCAGTTTCATATTTCTTTTTCTCTCACCTTCTTATTTCATTCACTTTTCGACCGTACCGATCGTACCGACGATCGAGAATTCCTTACCAGAGAAGATTAAAGTCACTCCGAAGGCGAAAAAGTCCGGATACGATGAGAGATGATTAACGTCAATATGTGCAGCTGATTCAAACGCATTCCGCATGGTGTTGTTGAACAACGCATCTACGTATGTGCTCAGTCCCCTTACTACGCTGGCTGAGCCAATTACGTACTCCAGTATTAGAGTCCAACCGATCAGAAAAGCCATAAATTCACCCATCGTGACATAGCTGTATATGTAAGCCGATCCAGCACGTGGAACCCTTGCGCCGAATTCCGCATAGCATAGACCTGTATAACAAGAAACAGTTTATCCTGTCCAATTCGCTTTTCCAATTTTTCTACATCAATCCTACCTGCGAATACGGACGCGATCGCGGCGATCGCGAACGAAATCATCACAGCAGGACCTGCGACGCTTTTTGAAATTGCACCCGCAAGAACGTAGACACCTACTCCGAGGGTTGAGCCGATTCCAAGGGCTGTCAGATCCAGGGTAGTCAGACATCTCGCCAGTTTTGTATCCTGAGAAACGTTCAGTTCTTTCTTACAACTGAACGTTCTGTACAGACTCCCAACTTTCCAACTCTTCATATTGTACAACTGAAAATAACACTCGTTACACTCGCGATGCGTACGAACTATTTCGGTTTTCGCAGAATTACTCCTCCGGAGATGATCCGTTAGCTGGAAAGTATCGTTTTATACAATTCGCTCACCATGAATAGTATCGTAAAAGGAAAATCCATTTTGTCCGATTTTGTTAAGGGAGCGCGATGAATGAGACACCGGTTGCAGTCTGAACATTCGGTACACGACTAAACGAGCGCTAATTAAAATATCTTTGAACCATGCTGAAAGATTGGTCGATGTGCGAGCAAACTGAATCATTCAATTGGTTCGAATCGCTTCGTCGCTGCGAGTAGATTAAAATCGTTCGGTCTGTTTATAATATTGATCTTAAGTGATGCGACCGGATCCATCGATCGATCGGTCTGTTTTTACATTCGTTCATTTTACCAATAAGTTTAGATAGCGTGAAATCAAATATTTTCACTTCCCGAAACGAACGTTTCTACTCCGTTGGAATGTTCCATCCTTATCGAACAGCACTTTAAACGAAAACGGTGCAATTTTCACTACGATTACGGGAAAAATGATTCGTCGCGTATTCGTCCACAAGTCCGAGCACTGTTTAGACAGTAGGTGACGTCAACATTACGTTTCTAACTGGTAAAGCTTAATCTATCAATCGTATAATCAATTGATACACCACATAACTGATACTGTAACAATTCGCAGCGAACTCGTAAACACGAGGTATTTATTGCTCACGTGTCCTACGCGGCACCGCTCGCACATATGCGTACACGCAAAATACCAGTTTTATCAAAAATTAACGTTTTATACTTACACAAAGAATGTGCAGAAAAAAGGTTTCCCTGTATAAAGACCTGTGTATACACCAAGCGACACCATCCGGTACAATGAACGATATAAATCTTCTTTAAATAATAACTATTCTGCTTATCTGCGCGATATTGGATATCCACTAACAATAAGCGGGAAAGTGATACGATCATAAAAGTAGATACGTTGTCTCGAATTCGATTGCCTTTTCGGCTTACGACTTTTTCAAGTGACACAGTTTCTCACAAGATTACGTACCAAGTGCGCGATATTTTTTTATTTGTCACGGAATCGTATGGCGACGAATTACCCTAACTGTTTGAAAATTAAACGGTATTTTTCAGGTGATTAGTTAACATAAATGTGTTTTGAAAAAGAGGGGATACATACACACACAGACACGTGCGCGCACGCGCGCTTCTGCATATTACACGTCATTTTATTTACAAGGACAAAATATTTATTACTAAATAGACTTTGCGTTAATAATAAGATCTATAAGAAAATGTGTTCATCGTAAATTGTACTTACATATACCAGGTGTCTCACCTAACTTGAGCATCTTAAATATCTCGCTTATTTTCTATGATAGGAAAAAATGTCAGAGGAAAAGAGTATTTGGTTCGAAGGGGTAAATATTACGATAGGCAAAATTTTTGGGAATTATTTAGAAAGTTGATCTCCTCACCGATTTCGATGATTTTGAAATATGTTATAGAACTCAACATTTTCAATAACTTTTTCCAATATGTATAACCGCCGCTCGAGCTTAGTTTCCGAGATATTCGCGAAAAACTGTCGGTACCGCTACAGTACTTAAATTCTGCCTATAATTGTTCAACCGCGGCAGCGTATTCTTATCTTTTGTTTAGGTTAGCTGTTATTTTATCTGGCCGCCGTAAGGCGGCCGGCAACGAACACTGACGCATACGCTGCTACAGATGCACAATATAGGCAGAATTCACTGTGTTAGTAATGACGGTTTTTCACGAATATCTCAACAACTAAGGGAATCCGGTGGTTACAGGTATAGGAAAAAGTTATTCAAAATGTTGTGTTTTATAACGTATTTCGAAATCATCGAAATCAGTGAGGAAACCAACTTTCTAAGTAATTACCAAAAATTTTTCTCAAGGTCATTTTTTTCAAGATTTCAGAGTTGTCCAAGTTTTTTTTAAATGGGACTACGTGTTTTCATCATCGCGACATGATAGCTGAGGCCAAGATGAAGCCAACGACCTATAATACTATGACCTTCACGTGACCTTGAGTACAAAAAATTCATAAAAATTGGGTAATAGATGTGAATAGACTATAGAAGATTAATAGACTATAGAAAGATTAATGATGGAAAGTTTGTTTTAATAAGTGGCCAAAATGGTGTCCATCAATTTCAGTACATTTCTCTAAACGATTAATGAATGGCTCTTTGGCACATGGCTATTAGCACATGCAAAACTTACCTTCGTTAAACGTTCTTGAAATTGTTCCTTATCTCCTGTATTCGAAAGGACGACCTTAAACATCAACACAGTGATTTATTCTATCCCTAAATGACAGTTCCACCCTCTCGAATGTTGCACATCTAATTTGTTGGCAGGCAAGACTTCATATTGTCAGGAGTGGTGGGTTCTTCTCGATAATTTTTTTTCTTTTATAAAGCCTCGCACGAAAAAGTCTAAAGATGTTAAATCTGGAGATCTTGGTGTAAAGGGAATTCTACTTCCTCTTCTTATCCAACGGCCAGGAAACGTGTTATTTAGCGTTTTTCGAACTCGACGGTCATTGTGAGCGGGAGCACCATCGTGCTGAAGCCACATCCGTGTCCTGGTAGCGGTTGGAACGTCTTCCAGAAGATTTTGCAGTTCATTGATTAGAAAATCGTTGTATCGTGCTCCAGTTAACGTACCATTAAAGAAATATAGACTCATTAAGCGGCCTAAGAGCCCATTGACAAAACCGCAGTCTGGTAGCATAATCAGCGTCGGTTAATGCTTGGTGCAAAGAAATGTGGTACGGATGAAAGCGATTTCGTCGTAGTATTCTGGATGCGGTAGCATGAGACACACCATTTAAAGCAACTGCTGCGAGTACAACTTCTGTGTTTCGTGAGTGGTGCCTACGACAATGTCGTTGCAAATATCCTTGCCGAGCACGAAGTGCACAATGTCGAATTGTTGTATGATTTGGGTGCCGGCGATCAGGGAATCTTTCCCGATACAATCGTGCAGCTGCCCTATAATTTTGTCGACACTCCCAGAATCGAAATCATATTAACAATTTTGTTAGACGTATAACCTGACATCGTAAATTGAATTACTACCGAAACGAAGAACGTGTAATGCTAGTCACAATGATACTAGTTCCTTCGAAGCAAATACTGTGTAATAGTAGTCCTAGTAACAGATATTCCATGTTTATAAACACGAGTGCCGATAAGACACACTACTTAAGCGAGTTCGCTCAACAGAGAGAATTTAAAGAATTGTAAATGACCTTGAGTGACCTTCAGAGACTAACTTATTATAGGTCAATGAATACGTCTCGGAATTGGCTATATATGTACCTGGCTAAACGAAAATCTTGGAGGCTCCTCTATCTAGACAAAATTTGTGTTTATCACAAGACGTCCCCTCCGAAATAGAACAAGTTCTATTTGAAACGTTTTTTCGAATAATGAATAGTTCGGAAGATAATTGCGTAGATATATATATGTGTATAAATTAAAATGATCTGAGTTTATCCACGGAAAATTGTCCGAGTTATACATATCAATTGAAATAATCAAATTAATGTATTGTCAGCTAGGTTTAATAAACATACTTACATTTACAGTGACATTTTCTGTAAATGTTGATATAAAATATAGATAGTGAGGAACGTTCTTTCATTTAAATTGCAAATTTTTAACAACTTTATCAGGCAGTTTTATGGAATATCAAAAAGCCATTAAATTTTCATTATAACAATTTTTTTTATATTTATTATATTTTCAAAAATATACAGGAAAATAGAAAAGCATACATTAACCCTCACAGAGTTTCATCCCGAAGTACCAAAATGTAGAAAAAAAATGGCTTAATACTTCTTGGATCTTCTACAAACTTACAAAATTTAAAAAAAATAGAAATTTTCGAGTTACTGAAGTTCTCTTGTGAGTGTTACTTCTCATTTACAAACAACTCCTCTATAATAGATAATACACTGCTGAAATCTCACGGATTACATAGAAATATATTGATATTATCCATATTATACAGCTCTCTCATAATTTTCTTCAGTTGAACTTTTTGCTTCCTTATGGAGATGTTTATCAGCTAAACTAAGAAAGGATGTGAGGTTGAGAATAGATACAACACTCGATATGTATGATGCAACATCCTCTTTTTTCACTGTTTTTAATTGTGCTGCAACTGAATGATATACTCGATTCGCAGTTTTTGTGGATAACTGACCGATGGTTTGTACAGCATGCAAAACTTTGTTTTCATCAGCTGACACAGGAGCTATAACACGAATTTCGCAAATTAAAAGTACATTCGGTATTTTAATACACATTCACACAGATATCTCGTCAGATGTTTTCAAACACATACCGGGTGTACTTTCTTCACCTTCGACTGGAGGGAAGTAGCGATCCAATAAACCATTAATAAGAACGCTTGTATTGTCGACTCCCTGCACTGCCATACTGCCATACTGAGTTGCTAATAATTCATTGGCCTTTGCTATACTGATTTCTCTGAGTGTGGATGCTTGTTGCGTTGCTGATTCCTTTGCAGCATGTAGTTTGTCAATTGTTGGTTGCAAAGAACTACTCATTACAGCTACAGCTGCATCATAAATCTATATGAAATAAATGAAATTTGAAATAACGTTAGTATACACTACCAACAGAAAATATTTGAAGTAATGTAACTGTTAAATAATAGACTGTTGCAAAAATAAGCAAAATGATCATTTATGGTTCGTTTTGTATGGTATGCAATTAAGGTAATGATATACCAAGTAGTGCGCTACATTTTAGTAGCTTTTTCGTTTATTATAATACATGCTATAAGTAATAAATTTATGAAGGACAATAGATGTAGCTGCTTATTGGTATTACCATGATACAAGTATAAAAAATAATGGAATAAAATGCAATTATGAAACTGTTGAGAAGAAATTTAAAGTACAGTGCCACTCAAAAGTATTTGAACACTTGATACACTGGTGAACAAGATGATAAAGCACTATCCTACACATCCAAAATTTCAAGTATATTTAGTGCAATATTAAAATGTTTAGAAATAAACCACGTTAAAAGCAGAAGTTCTGTTCTTAGGACGATGTGTTGGTGTAAGCAAATAAAGAAAAAAAAAAGGAAGAAATAGTCAAATTGTCGACAGTGTAGTGGCGGTATACAGTACATTCTCCACAAGTGTCAGGCAGCAAGGAAGCTAAACCTGGCACTTGTAGAGTGAGGGACTACGTTTTCGAGCCTCTCGCCCGCCTTTGTAGTTTGCCGAACGTAGACAAGAACAGCGAATAAAAGATAGGGATGAAACGTGGGTCGAGGTAACCAACCGATTTAAATATCAACTTTTTTAATTTTACGTTTTTCTATCCCGAAATTTTTCTTAACATATTGACGAGGTAACCAAGCGATTTAAATATCAACTTTTTTAATTTTACGTTTTTCTATCCCGAAATTTTTCTTAACATATTGATGAGATTTTTCTGATGAAAATGACATAAAACACGACCCAATTTGAACAACATTTACTTATTAACACGTTCACTGTCACGCTAGATTTACAGGTTGCTGTCAAGCGGCCACAAGAAAAAACATTTTAAGCATAGGATTATAGTATTATGCTTTATAATTTTCTTTTTAATTGAAAATCATGTCTAGCTAGCTATGACGTCCAAAATTTTTAGTTGACAACATTTATTTTA
>NW_017100581.1:28609-28836 GCF_001263275.1 Habropoda laboriosa
AGAATCGGCCCTACATTTTACTGACACTTGTGGAATCGGCCCTACATTTGTTTTTTTTTTACGTAGAGGTAGGCCGACTCTATGTGATAAACAATTTTAGTATTGGATATAACAGCTTTGACTGCTGTTCGAGAGTTAATAATATAGAGAATATTTGGGGAAGACTGTTGTTAGTAGAATATTATACGAAGGTGAAAAGCAATATAATACTATTTCAGAATTGCAAA
>NW_017100581.1:29029-32683 GCF_001263275.1 Habropoda laboriosa
TTCCTTATTATTTTTTTCACCAGCATATACAGGGTTATAAAAGAAAAGGGTTCATAACTTCTAGGGTAGACAGTACTCGTTAAATGATAAAAGAAGTCCTAATGAACATGGGTCGAAAATTAATGTTTTCGAAGTTATAAACAATTGCTTGTTTCAGTTAAAGCGACTGACTTTCTCGAGAGTAGCTTCGAGAGCTACTGTTCACTGATCACGAAGATGTGTAACTAACACTTTTTGCAACGCGACGTTTCATAACAAATAATCCATTGTTTCCATATGGTACGATAATTTGTAAAAGTAGACTGTTAGTTATCTAATACCGTTTTATTTATCTAATACCACAAGTATTTTTCGCAATAAAAAAGTTTCACATAATTTACTATTTTATAAAAAACTAAAAATTTAATTATATCGTGTAAGCAGAAAGTTATTTTACAATCATATTTGTTTATGTTTCAAGAGCAACTTTTATAGTAAATTAAACATATTTAGTTACGTAAATGAAAATTACAAAAACTTACTTTTGTATAAGAAAAAACAATTCATCAATGTAACAATTATAATAATACTTATTCATAAAACATTATTTAAAGTTAGAAAAGAAACACTAAAATACATTTCAACATACATACAAAATTTAAAATGCATTAATATATTTCATATGATTACATGTTAAATTAATAAATATCAATTCTAATTTATAGTTTTGCATATCTTTAAATAAGATTCATAAAAAAATATTTTTTTGAAAGAGGTAATTTCATTACAACTTCTCATTTTGGTTAAAATACTATCCTTATAAGTTTCCATCTAATCCTATCACTTTACCTGTTGAGGGGGCTGTTTCATAAGTGGTACTTTTTGTTCAACAATATTTAAGCCTTCACACAATTTTTGATCCACAGCGGTAATTTGTCCTTCAAATTTTTTTGCCAAAGGTGCAGTAAGAGGGATAGCTGTTGCTGTTGCATATTGAAGTCCAGTTTCAGCTTGTGTCAATGCCCAATTAATTAGATGATGTGAATCTTTTAAATAAGAGTATGTAGATCCTGTTTTTTCAATGGTTGAATGAATAACAGGAATATTCTTTACACGATTGATCACTTCCAGGTGAGGTATGTTGTCCCCAGTTGGGACATCTTTGGTATCTGCCATTTTTTCTGAAAAATAAAATGAAATATTAATAACAATCCATTAAATTTTGTGTGTGTATTGTTTAAATATGGACAAGAAATAACTGTACAAGTGCAGATTAAAACAATTCAATAACATAAAATAAATAACATGTAAAAAATTTTTGCAACTACAATTATAAAATTACATTTTTATTTAAGTTTATGGTTTATTTTTTGTTACATTCTGGCTTTTAGTAGCCTTAAATATATTAACATTACACATAAGTATATATGTATGCTTAAAGTTAGAACTTTGTCACATGATTTTGTTTTAATTATTAGCAAATAAATAAACAGTTCTATTTATTTGGTCAGTATTTTTTTAATTAATGGTAAGTGTATTTTAAAATAAATAGCCAGTAAAACTGAATATCAAATCACATTTTGTCGGTACAATTTTGTTTATTTGGACAGTATTAATTTGTTTTCTGGACAATAAAATTTATAGGTTAGGTTAGGTTAGGATATTTTATTATATACACTGACCATCTATTTAAAATACTGACAAATTATTGTTTACTAATATTTTAATGAAAATACTAACAGTTTTTGTATTAATCGATGTAATACTGACCACTTATATTACATACTGATGTTTTATTTTAAATACTGACCATTTATTTTAAATATTGATTAAAATTTTTTTTAAATACTGACCCAATAAAGAACAGCCATAAATAAGTACTATTTTGTTGCACAAAATTTGCCTACATCTGTGCTTCATTATGTTTCACCCTATGTATTTTTACATACATGTACATAATTAACAGATGAATAAATATTGCTTTTAATTTAAAAGCAATCATAATAATACAATATGAAAAAGAAATTCTGTAACTATGAAAAAAGTTTAAAAAATGTAATATTTGCAAGATATGTGAACTGTATGTTATACAACTGGTAGATCAAGTACAAAAAAAAATAGACATAAATGAACTACATAAAACAAAATTATTTTACAATACTTAATTATCAGAAGATGGCAGGATTCAATGGTAATTTATGATTCAGTAGTTGAGAATAAAACAATCCATTCGTATAATATATGTATGAATGTATGTCCAATATACAAGTGTAAAGACTGATGATTCATGATTTTCAAGTTCATAATATGAACGCAAAATATGGAAATATACGAATTGTATGACTTAAAATTAGCAATATACCATGCATTATGTACTTCAACATTTATTAATATATCTACTATATGTACAAATAATCTAAAAAATGACAGATGTCATGGATGTGTTCTGTTCTTTCCTTCATTCCTATGTACATATATATTATATTTGCTTTTCAATTTGTGTAATGCATGCGTGACTTTTATCAAAATGTGACATTTTTGAATTTAAAATCTTAAAAAGATTAAAATTGAATAATAAACTGCTAAAGAGAAAAGATCTATTTTAAAATGTTTCTAATTGATAGAATATAGATTCTATCAGAACATTAAAAGTCAAAGCAAATCAAGTCAAAATCAAAGCAAGCATAAATTCAATTATTGTTAACACTACAGAAGAAAATATAACATGTATAAAATATAACAATGAGAATCTTAATACTAATTTTAGTTATATAATTGATAGTTTTATCAATAGTTTCCTATATAATGACAGATTTGAAACTTTTATATATTTTTTAAACAAAATTTTGAATACTTGACACAAAATTTTTAGATTACCTTCGTCATATTTTAGAAAGTATTAAGTTAATTATCAATTTTCACTAAAAAAATGTTCAATCCATACTACTACAATATACTACTAAATCATACAGGTTGATAAAAATAATATCTTGTAAATCAATCATAATAACATTAATATCGTAATAAATGATAAGCAATCAGATAAAAGAAATAACGTGTAAAAATGATACACAAGGAAATAATAAAAATATAATAATAATGTTATTTAAGATATTTTTAAATAAATACATATGTAATATAAAAAAAAATATTATAATTAAATATTAATGAATTTCCTTTATATTGATATTTTATAGTTACAAATTAATATATAATTGCCATAATATACATACATACATATAAATCCTTTAGTGCATAAATGTTTTCAATAAATATTTGTAAAAATATTGTGTATATTACTTACTAGTCGACGCGGCTCATGCAACAGTTACGGAAATATAGCAATAGTGTCACGCTGTATTTAAACTAACAACGTATATGAAAGAACTGGTAACACTGATAATACAACTATACACTGAGTCTTAAATGGCAGAAAATAATCATAGGTGGGGGCAGATATTCTGCAGGACCGTAGAAAGTATGTTTGTACTTTGATCATGTTTCCTACATTCTGCACAAATGTAGTGCAAAAAAGACGCCATAATAAGGAATGATATGCTATCTTTATTACGCAGGAAACGGCATTTAACAAAATTGAAATATGCATTAGATTAATTTTATTAAATGTTTCCAAATAATTTTAGTATAGAACCTTTGATGTTTTCTTGCTATAAA
>NW_017100581.1:32706-44060 GCF_001263275.1 Habropoda laboriosa
GTTTCATGTATAAATTTTATTAATTTTACAAATAAAAACTGAAATAAAATACGAAAGAAATGTTAAATACTTATAGTATAAAGAAATTGTTTTTGTTTTTAAAATATTAATTAATCAAATTTTGAAATATAATAATGATATAAAAGTTTTCAGTCAATTTGAAGCAATAGGAAGTTATCAAAAGTTATTTAAAATAGCTGAAGTAGCTATTTAAAAAATACATAATACTTATATAAATACAGTTTTGTGTTTAAACAGATTGGACAAAAATGTACTTTGACACGGATCTACATCCCTGAATGTTTTGCGCAGCGTATGTGCGTACTACATGCACACATGCGTATGTGTCATCATCCATGACGTGGAGGTCACGTCGTCTTTTAATACAGCAAAGTCATAATAATAGTTGATTCCTACGGTTCTTGTAGTAATTCCCCTCATCTTATAGAAATTTATACAACGCAAATGTTTTGTTTATTACCATTAACTTGGAGATCTAGATTACTGATGAGCCTGAATAGTATAGTAACCTATTGTTAACTTTTAGTATGGAAGGTATATGTATATGTACATACGTATACAGTGACTCTCACTAATATTCGGACATTAGACAATTTTAACTTTTTTAAAATTGACCAAATGATTTGAGTTTTTAGAGAAGTTAGAAAGATTAGTATACTAGATGACGTGTACCAAAAATTTTGACCAAAATTACAATTTGTAGGAATCACGAAGAAAATTGTAAAGGTCACTGTTTACAACTTTTTTATCTGAGCTTGTAATGAAAATTTAAGACAATCTACCTCCACAAATAATAATATTATATAAAGGACTATGTAATAGTGTAGAAATGTGTGGTCGCTAATGGCAAATAAGCTGATGCGACATTAAATAAATAAATTAAAAAAAAATTGTAAATAATAACCTTTACAATTTTTTTGGCGATTTCCAGAAATTGCAATTTTTTCAAAATTGTTTGTACACGTCATCTAGTATACTAATTTTTCTAACTTCTCAAAAAAACACAAGTCGTTAAGTCCAATTTAAAAAAAGTTACACTGTTCTAAAGAGTGTCCGAATATAGTGAGAGTCACTGTACATATAAAAAAGACATTAATACCTTAATTAAAATAAGAACACATTAAAATCTATTATAAAAAAATAATACCTACTCTCTGTTAATAATTCCTTAAATTCAATACGCAAATATGTTGTAGCTATGACTAGATATAATAATTATATATTATGTGATTATTTAGATACAATAACAGAATTTGCTTTCTTATGGATTTTTTCAGGAATTCGTGAATTACTGATACTTCAACTAATATCCTTTGCAGTAAATAAATATATATGAAAATATCGTGATGTTAACATATGCATTATATTTTCAGGTATCTTCATTCATGGAAATTATAATTTTAATTACGAACCATTGTTTATTGATTGTAGTTTAACACTTTTCGACGCACAAATTACTAATAAAAAATAATAAAAGTATACTTCATTTCGTAACATTGTAATAATTTTACTTTAAATCTAATTTCAAAAACACAAAACTAAAGATCTACTTACATACGTATATAATTAATCCTATATTTTTTATTCTTTTAACACATAATGTAGAACTATAGATTAAGTTCTACATTATTAATTCCTTTTTTATATCTCTTTCTAGCATTGTCACTTATTTCAATGTTTCTAATTTTAATATATTATACTATTCTTTGAATAAATGAGAATCATATCTTTAAGGAACAGAAGTGTAAATATCTTGGTTTGCAAGTGATATTTTGTTCTAAGTATGATTGATCGATATTAATAATTATTTATCAATTTTTGAAAAATAAAAGTTTTGTATATTTCGGTAGTAATTTATTTACTGTCATTGTCAGGACAATATAATTAGTTTAAGGGTAATTATTTTAAAAACTTTACTGCTCTCGTTATACATTAAGGAAACACACATTTTATCGAAATTATAATTGTTCATAATATTTTTAATACAAAATATTATTATAACAACGGTTTAATACATATAATAATTTAATCGTACAACTTTATATTTGTAACAGCTCTAAAACTGAAGCTTACAATTGGTATTAAAAGGCTAGAGTGGCCTCTAGTATAACTTTCACCACTATGATAAATACAAGTAGATATTGATTCTTTAAATGTAATGTGCAACGTATACAAAAAATGAATTAAAAAAATGAATTAAAAAGTAACAAAATGCACGTAGAAAATAAATAAGTAATTAATGGAATTGAAGAAAATCCTGTTTTATCATTTATCGATAATGAAATGTCAGTTTACTTTTTTTGTCACCGCATTCGATGTATCATTCGAGTGACTTGCATGAGCTTGTACTTCATCGTTTGTAGCATGACGATTCGTTAATTGTAGAAATTGTACTACAGATTTAATGTAAGATTTTAAATTATTCGCATTAATAGTTCCCAGGTGAAGTATTATATTCGAATATACACGGCGAGCGGCTTTATTGGATAAACGTCCAACGGTTTGTAGGGTGTGGAGCAATTTATCTTCTTCGTTTGTATTTATTACTAAAATAAAAACAAAATTATTTTCATATTATTACTACATGTTTCTGATTGAATATCACTCTTGAAATTACTTAAATCTAATCAGTTACTTTAGCAATACTTCATATTAAATAATTAATTGTTATGATGATTCATATGAAATGAAAATAAACGATTAACCAGTGTTTCTTACGTTTCCTTTCCTCTACTTATTTCTAATAACTTATATTCTATACTACTGCAATCAGACGGAATTATATTAAGTAGTTCAATAAGTTCATACCACGATGCGTTTATACTCTTCACGATGTATTTTGTATTTCGAGAAATGAAACCATTAATTCAGACGTGTACACTGTGCTTATAGAAAATTCATAGAAGCAATAGCAGTGAAACGACCAGAACTCTTAAATTGGAACAAAATAATTTTTCACCACCATAATGCCAGATTACATGTAGCAAAAAACGTGCAAAAAAGATTACGTTGAGAAATTTTATCATACCCACGATATCCTCCGGACATTGCTCCATCAGATTACCATCTATTTCGTACATTACAATATTTTTTTGTGGGCAAACGATTTAGCAATATCAAGCCCATAAGAAATAACATTGTAAAATATTTTAATGAAAAACCGAAGGAACTTTATAGTGACAGCATAATGGTTGTGCCAAAAAGGTGGGGAGAAATTGTAGAACGAGAAGGTGAATACATTCTTTAATAGCATTTAAAGGTATGTTTGAAATATTGATCTATTAAATGGCACATCGATAAACAGCACGAACTTATTGGACGATTTAACCCTCCGTAGACAAACTGAGGAGTCCAAGTCTATTTTTTTTTACTGTTTCAAGCTTTCAAAAAATCTGAAAAAATTCTGTAGTACTTATCAAAGTCTCTACTACATTATACAATTGTTCGTTAAGTCAAATGTTTCAAATATTTTTCAATAAAAATAAAAATTCGTTTCGAAGAATTACGGTAGTGAAATTTCACTTGGGTCGTCCAAGACCCAGATTCCCTACGGAGGGTTAATATTACCATCCTGGTTATTATCGTTAATATTAATGTCACGCCTGCTGCTGTTGTGAATAAAAAATTGATGAGATGAAGTAGAAAAGTTGCAAATTTTACTGATTAAAAGTAGAGTACTTTAGCTTACGGATTGTTTCTTCATCTGTTGTCGCAGGAAAATATTTATCTATCAACTTATCAACGACGTCGACTGTACTGTCAAAACCCCTAACAGCTGCGCTACCATAATAGGTTTCGAGAACCTGATTCATTTTATTCCAACTTATATCCCTCAAGGTTACAGCTTGCGTGATTATTAAATCGTTAACAACTGAAATACTCGAAACGGCTGGTTGAACAGTTCGCAGTGCTAACGTATATGCATTTTCTAAAATCTAACAAAAGGAATATATATGTATACTTTTATTCGATTAATTACATGAAATTATTAAAATTTTATTTATTCAAAATTTGTATGAATGTAATTGCCCATATCGAATGTGTAATACCTTTTCATTTTTGATTTCTTTAACTTGTTCAAGTAATCACGCGTAAAAATGCAAGAACTATAAAAATTAATTATACAGGACGAGGCACTAACTATTGCCACCTAGAATAACTCCGAAATTATGATAGAAGTAGAAAAATTTTCGAAACAAAAGTTGCATGGGACAACAGGTGCCGTAGTATGGCGTTAATCTTTTGTTGCTAGGTGGAGTCGTTTCAGAGATATGAAGGTCACCTTTGTTTTTTTAAATGGAATGCCCTACTTTTTTAACGGTAGTTGGAAAGCTCATTAATTTCCAAGTGGAAAGGTATTAAACATTGCTTGTCCTAAAGCTATTAATTAACGAGATATTAACGACAGTTTGATCCATATGATTCGCATATAGTCGCGAATTGTCCCCGAAGCAAGCGTGGCACGAGCTTCACGAATTCGTTCTTACATATCATCTACCGTTGTTGATGATTCACGATACACTTTACTTTTTAATGTACCCCAGAGAAAATAATCTAATGGTGACAGGTCTGGTGAATGAGGCGGCTATGATTTTTCAACGCGACCTTCTGTGGATCAAACTTTCGTTAATAGCTCGTTAATTATTAGCTCTAGGACAAACAATGTCTAATACTTTTCCACTTGGAAATTAACGAGCTTCCCAATTACCGTAAAAAAAATAGGGCATTCCGTTTAAAAAAACAAAGGTGACCTTCATATCTCTGAAACGATTCCACCTAGCAACAACAGATTAACGCCATACTACGGCCCCTGTTGTCCCATGCAACTTTTGTTTCGAAAATTTTTCTACTACTATCATACTTTCGGAGTTATTCTAGGTGGCAATAGTTAGTCCCTCACCCTGTATACAAAATATTTGAACATTTTTGGTACCAATGTCACATACATATATTCATCATACGAATTCTTATGAGAAATCGATAGTACATACATATGTGTATGTCACGCGGTACTTAATAGATATAAATTATGTTCTTAAGTACAAGCATGAGTGAAACTAAAAAAAGGTATAAATTTTAAGTATACAAGTAAACGTAACATGAGCTACAGCGAGCGATTTTTTTTTACCGAAAGTGTTAGATTAAAAAGTATTCACTAAGTTAGGTAAAAAATCCTTAATGATTATCGGTTGAAGAATCAACGTTCACACAATTAGAAACAATTTTCGATGTTAATAAGTTTTCCATTTCTATTTATCATATACCCAGTGCAAAGAAAACTATTTGAAAGTCATCTAATTCCAAAATATTCTACGCACCCTCTAAGAATACCCACTTTGTATGTGATAAATAGAGGGAGACAAATCACTCTCAATATTAATACGAAGAATTGCTTTTAACTTTGTTAAATTACAATTAAATTTTTCTTTGGAATCTTGTTCCTTAGGTATTTTTTACATTAGTTTAGTGAATACTGCTTTGAGATATACGTCCTGAACCCCTTTTCAAAAACACCTAGTTTGTATTATATACAATGGTTTTTTCTTATTCATTAATACTTAGAATTACGAACATACTTGAAGTAATACATTTTTTTGGAGTTATGTTAAATTTTTATTTCGTTTACTAGAAAAGGGATTGATTTCTAACCTGCTCAGGTTTCTCCTTAACCAGTGGAACTTTTTCTTCGATTTTGTCGAGACCAAGGCACAACGTGTGGTCAACAAAGTGTATAGGGTTCTCGAGTTTCCTGGCAATGGGTACAGCAATGGGTACTGCCTGCTTCGTCGCATTGCTTAAAGAAATTTCCGCAGTGGTCAGTGCCCAGTGGACAAGTTGGTGACAGTCTTTTACACGAGAGTATGTCGCTGCAGATTTAGATATCGCACTTTCTATCACCGGAAGTTCCAACACGCGGTGAAAGACTTCTATTTGAGGTAATTGCGCAACTTCGGTTGCCATTCTCTGACGATTTTACACAGCTAAAAGTAATGGTAAACTCTGCAACAATGTATTACATTTTTATACAAAATGTTTTATATTCTGTTTTTACTGTTCTATTCATTCCTAAATCCTATCTCAGGGAAGGCAATTTGTGAAGTAATAAATAGACATATTTTGTCTTATTTAGTTAATTAATTGAACTGGTTAGGTAATTCGACAGAATATGTCACGTCAGATTTTAATAAACAAGTAAAATACACCTGATTTATGTTGAGGTTAAATATATTTCCCTTTTTTAAGTTAAGGAACTTTTGATAATGTTTAAATCGTTTATTAAAATTTTTTCGTCCAATTTTAGAGAATTAATAGAGAATAATATTATATTACTTGTAAGATATTTCTCTGGATATCGAAATTCTTTTATTTAGAACTCTCTTTTAAGATACCTACAATTTTATTTTCAAAATTGTATACTATTACATTAGATTTATGCATAGAAATGTAATTCTATTTTTAGAAAAATGTTAACTAATTGTAATAATGTAAATTAATTAATTTAGAGCTACAAGGGACATCACCCAACTGATACGCGATAATTTTTATAAAGTTTTGCGCAAAATATTAGACACGTGTTTTTTAGTACAGCGTTCAGTGGTATAGTATTCATGTTTAGGGAGTGAAATCGCCCTTAAAATTTGGGGGCTAGAAAACTATTAATTAGAATATCTCGAGAATTAGGAAAAAAGGGAATTTGTGAGATCCATTTTGTAGTCTGTATCGACAAATTTTTGTCAAAAAATATTTACAGAAATATGATATTCTTAACTACGGTAGCGCCATCTACGATCTTGGCCAAATTTCGTTTGCATCATGTTATTCCTCGTGAAGATATAGACAGAATTCATATTTAACATTTTTCTCTATTTCAATCCGTTTTCGAGATGTTCCAATTGATAGTTTTCCAGCCCCAAAGTGTGAAGCGCTAAACATGAATATTAGCAGTTTAAAAAAAGTACCTATCCGATATATTCGGATTCTCTAGCTGTCTGCAAAATTTTACCAAATTCGGCGTGTATCGGTTGTGTGATGTCTCTCGTTAATATAACGTTAAATCTCACATTAAAACTGAGATAAATGTTGAAGTGGAAATGGTGCATCATGATAACACAAGGTTCATTGGACATACGCATATAGTATCTACAATGCGGCATATGTACGTAAGTTACGTATAACGCTTTCTTAGCTTTCGCTAGAACTCATACTTCCTAATGGTCGAAACAGAAAGTCATTATATGATAGCGTATACTACAGCAATAGATACGTATTTTGAAATAGTGAACTATGTTATTTAAATAAATGATGTATTACGTGCTACATTAAACAAATTTTACTCCTTATAATCTTCTAAAAGGTAGTTGTAAGTAAGAGAAACACAACATGAAAACATGCTCACAAAATCAAGTAAATAAACAAATATAGGAATATCATTAAAATATTTCATCGACTCGTATTATATTTATGAAAAAATGCACTAGATTTGAAAACCTCCTATAGTAGATATCGAACAAGCCTTCCGATACTACAATACTGATAAGATCCACTTACAGTTTAGCAGTTACTTCCTTGTCGTTCCGGTGGACGTAGAGGCTCAGACGCGTGCGGTGCGTAAATAGAAATGTGATGTTCTGAACGTAGTTTCAACTCTTATAACTGGCTTACCGCCTGCGCGCTAAGATTCATTCGAATGAGCCAATGAAAGCCAACCAGTGACATATACGCAAGACGTGATCAAACGCATGCCACGAGGTTTCAAAGTTCGCTAAAACGATGGTATTTTTGTGTTATCAGCGCTGCTGAAACCGTCGAGTCGTATAAAAGTGAATGAAAATTCGTAATCAGTCGTAAGTATTGCAGTACCATGGGAACTTTGCATCGAATATTTTTTTATGGCTTTGCACGATATTGTTTCAAATTAAAAAATTGATTTCAATAATGGTTTGATAAATGCCATTCATACAATAACGACATAATGTGAATAAAAATTTATCTATATTTGCGTGAAACAAATTTCTTATCTGTAAAGCACAAAATACCATACCTCTTCTTAAGTTGTCGTGCTTTATTAGAAAAACATTACAATTGTCTCTTTTGTTACATTGTTAAACATCAAAAATTATGGGTATCGATTTAATTGTGCTCCTCGACATTTTGAAAATGCGTGAAAAATGGTAGCAACAAAAACGATATTTTCTTTACTCTTTAGTTCTGCTACTGATTTATTTGTTATTACACAAATGTTATTCTTAAAATACCTACAACCGAAACGTCTTGAAATACCGTATTTTATCTTTCGTAATATTTCATATGAAGTATGTAGCTGTATTCGTTTATTAGAAATACAAATTTTTTTTCATATGAATGTAAAATAAAAATAATAATGGATGCAGTCTATTTTAGGATGTGAAAGCGGAATATAAACTTTACAACACGTAATCCCTGTCTTTCTTTTCTACCAGATAATTGCGTTTAAACTGCACTGCAATATTTATAAGATATAATGGTACCAAGCCAATATGTTATTAAATATAAATACAGAAACGCACTCTCTCCCATTCACCCATGGAGCACGAGCGCGGCCACACACACGTGCGTATTTGTTAAATTCTGTCTAAAATATCAGTTTCACTGCTACAATAGAAAATTGCAATTGGCGACTACTTAGAACTATCAAAAAACCAATGGATTTCATTTTTAAAAATAGACACAGATTTCCTGTTTACACAGATGTAATGCACGCAGCATGTATCAAGTCCATTTTTGGGGACAATGAAAGACAGAAAAAGTCCTAAAAGTTTGTAGGATCGTTTACAGTCGAAATTCGTCTATCCTTTCTCTTCATAAAAGAATGTATAAGACAAGTTACTGTCATCAGCTTTCTGTAATATATTCACAATTACTGTTATCAATCTTGAGAAAATTGGATTTAATTAAAAACGATACCTTATGATTTGCACATGTTTCAGTATTTTAGCGAAAGGAAGTATTTCAAATGTTAGAAATTAAGTAAGATTTCACCACATTCACTTTCATTTTCTTGTTTGGGAAAAAAGTGCTTGAAACTGTTGGGAAATGAGTATTAATTACATTAGCATAGTTATTAATCGAAGAAATGTTTAAATCCTAATTAAAAAATTCTTAGCAGGTAATTGTATGAGTTGTTTTATTATAGAAATTCGGTTATTGTTTTTACAAAGAATAGTGATAAAGAAAATATGATATGATGCTGCGAAATGGTTTTTTTGGAATTCGAGTAAAAATATAATCAGTTCGATTTTTATCTTATTTCTAAAATTAGAATTGTATATAAGAAAGAAAGAAGAAAATAATTAGTTTGTTAAATGAAAATTATAAAAATGTCGACATATACTAATCAAGACTACTTACAATTAGTTAGTTGTAACACAGTCCTTTTCTTATACATACTTTTTAATACATAAATATGAAAAGTAGTACACTATGTTCAATCTATTTATTTCTATATTTATAGTTGAAAAATATAGTAATACTGTTTTAAAATTAACGTTTTAGAGATATAGAGAGTTATTTATATTTAATCGAAGTATTGTTGAATTATACTAACTTACTAATTAATCTTGATATGTCAAAAAAATTAAACATGTTTCAGAAATGAACAATTATGTTATGAAAACAGATTTGCATATGTAAGAAGAAAACAATTAAACAAATATAAATTATTTTGTATTTTGAATTTAACGAAATAAAATAGGATTTTGCTATTTTAAAAGTTGAAGTGTAACAAGTGTAACTACTTGTTAAAGACAGTAGAATCTGGTTTATCAGAACACCGATCAGCGGAACGATCGATTATCGCAACATCGATTAACAGTTGGCAGCTAAGAAAATTGGGAAATAAGAATAGAGATGAAGAAAATTGCTAAATTTTTATTCAAAAGTTTTTCGTTTTGCTTAATATTAACGTTTATGAAATATTTCAAAATAGACGATCTTCTTTTATGTGAAAACATAGTTATTTGATTTTCCGAATAGCGTGTGTTATGATTAGTTCGGATAGTCAAAAAGTCGATAGTCAAAGTTCTACTGTAGCTCTATATGCAATTCTAAATATACATATATTTGATAATAGATGTGATAATTAGATTTAAAACAAGATTAATGTTCCAAAGGTTTATTTACATTTTTCACCATAAATTATATAACAGTTCTTTCAATATCTTTTTAATACATTCATAACCGTAGTAATGTTTCTTGTAGTTTTAAAATTAAAATGTATTATAATATTTTACACGTTTTTTTCAGAAGAAACACTTTGAGAGGTCGAAAATATTAATTTTTTTTGATAATTTGAAAGTATAACCTTTTCAGAATATGCTCCTAAAATATTAAGCCGAAATGCATGTATGTAAATAACGTTAAGTTACAGTGCTTTTCGCTGGAAGTCGATGCAATCCGCAAGATGTTCGTTAGATTGTAAAAACTTCATAAGGTAAGTACTTACATTAATAATAGATCCAAAACTGTGTGGCGATAAAGCTGTTGTTAAAGAAAAGTACGTAAACCACACTAAAAAACGTATGGGTATGAGATTACGTTATCTGAAAAATAAGTACAAAAGGATCGGTGGTAGAGGAAAATTAACCTATAAAGTAATCGATGAATTTTGTAATTACTATCGAAAGGCAATTCGTGAAAATGCAGACTCTGTAGAAAAAATGCATAACGCTATTTGGGTTACGTTACACCACAAAAGGTCCTAATAAAAATCCTAAACATCATCTATCCCTGGAGGATGAGAACTCATGGTGTTCTTGGCAGCGCACTAAATATAGTGGAAAGTTACAGGAATATAGACATAAGAATCCATTACCGCAAGGCATAATCGATGCATTAACGCTAATTTAAACTGATTTAAGCAAATCAGAATTATTAGAACACTGTTTGGGTGGTTACATACTGGAGAAAGTTGTATGGTGTATCGATACCTCTAATTCGCGCACGTCTCTCAATTCTAATGTCGATGTGCTGGATTGAGAAATAATCAATCGGCCTTCAACAAACAAAGATGACAAGTACTATGGAACTGGAATTGACAAGATATGGTAAGTCTTTAAATATATTTATTTTTAAACAAAATAAATGAACTTAAAACTTGCATTAAATTTGCGTTAAACACGTTTTTCTCAAAACGACGTTTTCTAAACGGGTTGAATGATGTATGTATTCTACATAAAAATGTTTTCAATTAAGCATACGGAAACTTTTAAAAAGTAATGTTTACTATTTTTTTCACCTCAAAATGTACTCATTTTTTATCGAAATTTTAAAACTCTGTTTCAAGGTCTGCCATTTTT
>NW_017100581.1:44090-45193 GCF_001263275.1 Habropoda laboriosa
ACTGAACGTGAACAAAGTGGAAAACTACAAGGGCCTGTTCGGTGCACAGCATTTTGCAGCAATCTCTATTATGTGATTAAATATGTATATTCAGTAATAAAAAAAATTCTCAAATATTGTTCACTATATGCATATTTAAACTCCAAATGAACAACATTTCAATGAAATATGGGTGTTTAAAAAATAATTCACAAAAGATATGCTTTTTCTCGGGCTTCAAACCCCTTAAGGAAATAAAAGAGTAAAGTAATAAAAGTATGTTATATTAATTATAAATATTAAAAATGTCGAATAAATGGACACTACAATGATCAGAGGAATAAATTTACTTCGGTGTAAGTAGAAATAATTTGGATACAAAATTATATTACTCAAATAAGTTATAGTGTAGTCAATATGTTAAATGTAATTAGGAGAACATACCAATAATAAATTCCTTTAAAACACGTACATACATACGTATATGTATAATTTATCGCCGAATTCTGTCACTGGCAAAAGGAAGAGCAAATAAACCCTATTAAGGATATTATAATGATCATACAATTTATATTTATTTCTATACTTTCTTACTCCTAAATATTACAGTTGCATACTAACAGTAAAGACAGTTAATTAAACGATACATATACGAGTTAAAAACTAGGAATAACATGGATATACTGTGCCTCCAATAGAATGAAAACACTAATTGCTTATTGTCTAAGTATAAGTATGCCAAGATTTCAAACTATTTTATTTCGGTGGCTTCAACATTATTAATATGTGCAATTTCATCTTGGAATGCTTTTTATAGCTATCAACTTTTATACAAAACCATTTGTAGAAGAAACTTATGCAAAATAATTTTAAAACACAATTTTGTTACTCGATACCATTTATTGGTGGATTGGAAGATATCGACATGTGGTTATTGTGGTTTAGCTGATGACTCTGGACATATGTTACTTTGGAAACTCTTGGACGACCAGCTAGGAAAGCTGCAAACTGTTCCTATAAAAGTATCATGAACATATAATAGTTAACGAATGAAATTGTACAATAAATCTACGTTTAATTTCCTATTGTGAAATTTTGTCTGATATGTATTTTTCTTTTTTTAC
>NW_017100581.1:45240-54261 GCF_001263275.1 Habropoda laboriosa
TACAGGAGATGTAAGATTCAATCTTTAAATGCAAAATAACATTATATATTCTTGTTACATCCTTCCCCTATTAACCAATCTTATAATTTATGATATTATTAAAATAATTTTCTTTAACTGCAACATATATTCTTTAACTGCAACGTATATAGTACTTTTGCTTCTTTTCATTGCATTTATTAAATTATAACAGCATAAGCTTGAAGATAATGTAAAGTTAGTTATTACATACCAACAGATGATTTGTAGACAAATTAAGCCTGTGTATTGTTGAACGTATCACTGAAATTTGTTCTTTCGCTGCATCTGTCTTACCAATAATTGGCAGCATCTAAAAAGTAAAATAGAAAAAACAAAATGGAAATAATTGAATGAAATAATCTTGTTGGTGAACATTGATGAAGAGAGTCAAGTTTATTATATTTACTTTTAACGTAGCATCTGCAACTGTAAGCAATTGATGTGAAACTTTAACAAGAACTTTGCCAAGATTGCGAGGTGCTTTTGTTGCTAATTCTGCTGTGCCATTCACTAGGTGAACAATACGGCGTGCACATTCACGTGTTAAGAGAACAAACAATTGTTCTAGAGAAGCTGGTCGAGCTTGATTTTCTGGTTCGGGTAAACTTAATGTTGCCCATAGCTCTTTTGCCTTTTGGTAAGCTGCTTTTGGATCCGTTGCTAGCTACATACATAAACTTCATCAGTTTGGGCAAAATATTAGAATATTAGATTTTATTAAAATAAAGATAATAAATTGTTAGAAAATGATCAATTAAATGTTTAGTATCGTTATTAAATTTAAATAATGCCTTTTGTTAATAATCACTAAATTAATAATTGGTATAATTTTAAGCATTCCTGGTCTATTTCCCTTTTAGCTTTTATTTATTTTATCTTGAGTTTAATTATTTTATATTAGCTGAAGGAAATTCTACTTACCAATTCTACAACATACAAGAGTACATGAATACATTCTGTTCCTTGTTCTCTAAGGGCTCGAGCTTCTGCTAATGTGCGACGCGTTAATCGTTTTTGTAGTTTTCTAGATAGTCTGGCGCCATGTTTGATAGTTCGTGTCGTTTTGCTTACAGATTCGGCAGGAGTAACCTCTGAAAAACAGCTCTTATCAGTAACAAATTCTTGTTACCCCATGATATTTGCATCAAAGGATTTTACTGATAATTTATTTAAGGAATGCAGTATTGTCTAATCTACTTTTTAAAATAGAAATATTTCAAACTTTATATATAGAACGGTTTTAGGTAAAATACGTAGTTAATTAGAATATAGTGTCATTGATAAATTGTGAAGTTTCTTATTTTAAATAATAAAGACTTTAGTATTATTGCACTAATAATATAACATGACACTGTATACTATATGTGATAACTGCAAATAACTTCTCCCTTTTTATTTTGTAATTTTTTCGTCACGATCATAATGTTAATCTACCATCTATCATTTTATCGGCAGGATCGGCAGGCAAGTAATGATCAACATATTGATCCGCAACAGTTAGAGCGCCATCTAATCTGTCTACCGCAGCATTCGCAGCATGGTTTCCTATCTGTTTCACACTTCCGGCACGCATCAGGACCGGCATTACAATTTTGTTACTCACGTATTCTCGTGCATTGCAGTACACCTTATCAAAATAAAAAATAAATCTATCATGTTTCAGGAAAGTATTAAATAATAAGTAATTTATATGTGGATTCATATGTGTAAACTTACCAGATGTGGGGGGAGGTGCACAGCTGGTACTCTTTCTTCTACAATATCAATACCTTTACAGAGCAATTGATCGATCGTCATAATAGGTCCATTTAACGCATAAATCGCAGGTATAGCTGACGCTGTTGCAATAGCAAATGATTGTTCGGCAGTGCATAAACTCCAACTTATTAACAAATTCGACCGCTGAAATTAAAAGTATTATATTTACTTTATGTTTCACATTTTATTTTAATAGAAATAAATTAGTAGAAATCTAACAGTTATTGAATGAAATGAAAATTAATTGAAAATAATAGTGGCTAGAAATAAATCTGTGGAATTAAACTAATATTTTGAAGATTTGTTTCGACAGTATTAGAGTTAGTTTCGATTGAGACTAATAACTGCAAACAACTGAAATAACTCTTGTGAAATAGTTATATCAATTATTTCAATAAGCAGCAATAGGATTTGATACGATATTACTTTTAAAAGTATTTTTATATGTTTATGTATATTAAAATAATGTGGATGTTAAAATGCATTATTTGCATTACATGGAATGAATGTATCATGTACAGGGTGTAAAAAAAGGTTGTATAAAGACCATCACAGCGGGATACTACACTCTTGGATCGGTGAACATTTGTAAAAAAAAATACGTGCAAAATTGTCCTTGATCTTGACTTTCAAGGTAAACATTTTTTTGCTTGTATCGTATTCTACTCGTTGCGAGGATAAAAAGTGTCACACAAACCATGGGTCGTAACTCAACCGTTCTCTTAAAAAATGATGTTAAAGTTCCACTAATGTTTAACTCTCTAACAGTGGACTGTGTATGTAACACTTGTAAGTAGAATTCATCTGTGGTGGTCTTTACACAACCTTGTCAAAAATTTATTTAAATATGTGTTGATTCGTGTATATTGTGTGTTTACTTTTATCACTTGCTTGAAGTTTGCAATGGAAGAAGCATATTGAAACATTCGTTCCAAATAAATGTAACTATTGTAAGTAATTGCAACAATATTTTCATTTCTTTTTTTATCACATACACTTTTACATTTTACTTACGAGTACTAATTTGACCACGCTGTTTATTAGAAGTAACGTACAAACATGTAGTTTCTAATTAAAGCTTTTACCTTATTATTACTTTCACAGCTAGTGAAACTAACGAGTGAAACATAAGAGAAAGTGGCGAGATTCACGGAACTGTCAGATTTTTAACACACTTTATGTAGTCAATGCTCACCTTTATTCTATCGTACACGTTACCAGCAATATGTATACTATTTTCTACAATAGGAAAGCTGGAAATCCTAGCAACCGATTCGAAACGGGGCAGATCGGAGTAGCATCTGTTTACATTTGCGCGCGCCATTTGTAAAATCAATTCTGTAAGGGAGTTAAAATAGTTAATTGCATATTTTTCAAATCTTGAAAGTAACGTTTTTTCTTTGTTAAAATGTTTAAAAAATATGTATATTTTATCATTTTGTGTATTGTGTATATTATTTGAATAATATTTTTCTTAAAAGTGCGTTAGGTTAGGTTTGATGCAAAAACGAAGATTAATAGCTGTACATTCTGGAATACTATTTCGAACCGCTGAAATTAGTAATTAAAGGTGGAAATACATTACCATCACGTCACGTGAAATCATTTACTATTACGTAATTTCACGTGACATTCGAAAAGTGCCAAGCCAACGTATTTCCATTCTTTTAAATCTGTTGGAAACAAATTATAATTTCACGTTTCACGTTGTTCCATAATTTCAATGTTACGTGAGCATGAAAATGGAAGAGTAGAACAGAAGAGTGGAAAATGTAAGAAAACGTGCAATTTTATTTGATATAAAATCTCCAAATTAGATGGATCGAAGGGTACCTTGCATTTTATTTTAAACGTACCTTAAACATACCGCTAATCTTTGTTATAGTTATGGTTATAGTTAAATTATAGAAAATCTAAGTTTCAGAGATTGCTGAAGTACCAAAAAACATTTGGGTACATTATACGTATTTTTTATTATATATACTGCCCATACAATTTAATAGATATTATGCATAACTTTTGAATATCTTGCATAACAATTATACATGAAATGCACAACCAAATAATATGTTGTACAAGTTTTTCAAATTTATTAGAAAATGTATTAAATCATAGGTTACATGCATTACTTATTTCATCTTTAACTAGATATTAAATATTATATAGTATCATTATATTCTGAAAATGTATTTCTAACAAGTTGATCTCAGAAGTGACTGAAGGAAATACATAAAACCAGTGTGACAGTTCGAATACAATAATCTGAGAAATAGTAAACCGATAATATGCAAAAGTGAACGTAAAACCGTATAAGTCTCTATGTGCAGTTTTTTTTTTTTGGGATCAATAAAAAAAAATATAATAATTGAAAAAGGTGTGGAATACTTTTTATACGATGTCTTTTAGTACTAAAGAGAGAGAGTGGAGTTCGTACTATTTCGTATCGTGAAGTTTGTAACAAATTTCATGAACGCTATCCTAAAGCTGCATCTACACTATATAACAAAACAGTGTTATAAAACAAATTGTTCTTCTTTTTACGAGACTATATGTTTTGATATTGTAGTAACAAGTCTGTAACAAGTTTGTACAACATTTAACATCTCATTATTAATAACGGCATCAAACGGTAGATGGCAAATGTTTTATAATCGCATCGCACTGATTCGGATCAATTGGCAATATGTCATGCAACAATGTTTTATAACTTTCTTTGACCTTTACCGACATTTGATGGATAACATGTAACTTGCTATATAATACAAAAAATGTTATTCAACATAATATTATATAGTCAACCCTCTTATTAAAACGGCTAATTTGTTCCGTGTTGTATCGAAGACGTGTTAAGCGAAACTATAAATTAATAGAAATTAGGGCAATGCGTTTCGTGCTATATGTATATCGAAACTGTGTTCTCGGAGTGCGTGTGCTCGAGAACTGGCGAGAGTCGGATATTTTTTTAAATGAAACAGTATAAGAATGTATGCTTGAAACATTCGCGAGAGTTGAACAAGTTTATGAAACCGTGCTATATGGAAACGATTTAAATGAATATCGTGTTAAAGGAGGACGGTCGCAATTTTTGCACCGTGTTAAATCGAAACTGTCTTATCGAAGTTGTACCGTGTTATAAGAGGGTTTGACTGTACAACATTTCTCTTTTCCTAACAAGTTTTACAGCTTTGCTATGTAACGTGTTATATTATATAGCGTAAACGCTATCCTAATTGATTCAAACGAAAATTAAATCGAATATTAATCAATATACTCCAAGATCATCCATTCGTAATACAGCAACCAATTCTGGAGTACTTAACTTTGACTGTCCACGAAATATTCAAAAAAAATGAAATCGAAACCATTTAAATCTGCTATAGTTTAAGTGATCGGACGTACTGATTTTAAAGGCTCTGTACCTACTGATTTAAATTTCGCACCGAATGTTGTACTGATTTTAAAAAAACTAACATTGAATGTTAAAAAAAATATATAATTAAAGTAACTGAATATCTTTCATGTATTCAATAATAAGTAAAATTTGGACAATGGAAAAAGTCAATTAGGGTTGGATACTTTCAAAGACATATTAATTCTAAAGTACGCTATTAATGTGGTTAGTTTTATGAAGAAATTTTAAATAACGAAGGCGATTTTTTCATCAAATAAATATGTACAATCATTATTTAAATATTAGACACTTAAGTATTAAGCAATTATTATATTTAATAACAGAAATGCAGAGGGTTGATTTATTTTTTCTAATTCATTAAATATAATATTTAAATTAAACTGTCATTTTATTTTATTACTGTTGTGAAATATATCCGTTTCCTTTTTCTTAAATAAAAATGTACTGAATTTGAACCGCAATTTTGAACCTTGTAATGAATTATTATTCAAAGCAAGAGAACTGTACAGCTTCTCTAAAGCACTGCCTAGCTTTACCACGAATAAAAATCATTTTAATTTTCTTCTTACTTTGAGCAATAATTTATCGTGAAACACTTACTGATACATTAATACGACACCCTATTCTCTTTGCAATCAGCTAAAGAACACATCTTGTACAGTCTTAAGCAAAAGTATTAAGCACCTTTATTATTATAACTTACTGCGAAAATTATTTCTTTGAAACCTTCCTATTGCTCATCATGCTTTATCTGTTAGTTCAAAACAATTTTAAAACAGTTGACAAGGTTCATAGTGGGCCATAAAACAATTGAATGACCCATAGTCTAACAATAAGTACATTTTATGTTTCTTCTTAAAATTCGCAATCTGCTATTAGTACTCGTTGCTAACACATGTCAGCTTGTCCTTAGTTTTGCTGTTCATATTTTGAAAGTTTTCCTTGAAATATGCCAAAAAGGAGTGAACTGTGAGTGACCATCAGCGCAAGTTAATTCTTCTTTTTAAAAAACGGGGCGAAAGTCAGACAGAAATTGCAGTGATTGTCATTTGGAAGTGACTTCGCAAAGTGGGTAACAAAAATATACTCATTCAACCAATAATACTTAAACTAATTTTAGATGTAAGGCGATACGATGCGCGTAGAAAGGAAGTCTACGACCAAAGGCCTCGTGCCTTTTTCGGGGCTCCCTTAACCTTTTAGATACGGTAACGCCACTATAGTGGCTTCCGCGGATGGCATCAATTGGAACGGTACGCCACTATAGTGGCGTTCCGCCAAGACCCTCTATTTTTACGGAACGCCACTATAGTGGCTTTCGTCGATAGCACCAATTTGGACGGTACGGCACTATAGTGACTTTCGTGGATATCATGATTTTCGACGGTATTATACGTTTTTTGCTTCATTTCGCATTTGTTTCGCCTAAACCACATTTCCTGGCAATATCGAAGCTGTCGTTTAAATATATGGTATCCAGAGAATCGTCATGAACGGTTTCTGTGCCATCCGCGGCCAGGCGCGCCGTCCCAGGGGTACCCACTTGCGGATGAGCGCGCCGTACCTAAAAGGTTAAGTAGCCCCTTTTCCCTGGGAAAGTCCCAGGAAGTGGAGACGCGGGCCTACATTGCCGAGGCAATACTCTTGTCCTCGAGGACGAAGAAACTCGGAGATGTTTGGAAAAACATCTCCCGATTCTTCGCCTCGTATAGTTTGATTTCCTCCTAATACAAAAATATTTGTAAATAATTCATATTTCATGGGGTGCCTAGTAGTTTTGACCAAGGCTGTACATGTCTACAGTACGTTGATAAACATAACTCAATACATTCAGCATCTATCGGCAACCTAGCACTTTAGAAGACACGATGAATAAAATAATTAGAACTTGTGTTATTACTCCAGAAATGGATTGAAGAAGCATCACAATCCATGATTACTTGTTTCAGACAGTGTATCACCGCCGTTGGATTACATTGAGCATTTATTAACATAAACAATAAGTTCATATACCATCTTAACATTGTCTTGGAATTTGATCACCTTTTTGGTGTTCAAGGTCACCTCAAAGTCGTAACTCATACACGCTTCGATGCATGTTAACACCCGCTACAAGGTATACACTTTTCTCCAAAAAATACTAGCGACTTTGAAGAACACGAAACGAATGACCATGGAATAAAATTCTTTCTCACATCGTGGTCCTCCTTTGAAACCATTCAGATTATGTATTAAACATTTCCCAGTATCATTAAAAAGAAAGAGGATATTTCAGTGTGCAGGTTTTGCTAAGGATATCCTAGCTGTTTAACAAATTTTAAGACAAACTATATAAACATTGTTGTATATTAATCGACGGAAACGAATTGTAGTAATGAATAAGAAAGGTCATATTGCAATATACGTACTTCGTAATTAATATCGAAGATATACATACGTGTATGCAGGGTGTTTCCTTTATCCTGAAGATTTGGAATATCTCGCAAGGGACTGGACCAATAAAAAAAATGTTTCGGCAAAAGTTGTTTGGTATGAAGGGGGACACCATGTGTGCAGGTCGAGTGGTGGGGGGAAATTTCAAAGTCAAGTTGATTTTTTTAAATGGAAACATATGTTTTTTTTTTTCATAGTGCGCTGACATTTGTTAAGACGAATTCAACGATCTGCCATATGAGGTAATTTATTGTTATAAAATGTTATAAATTCATGTTTCTAAGTAGT
Source organism: Habropoda laboriosa (assembly GCF_001263275.1). Lineage (NCBI taxonomy): Eukaryota > Metazoa > Arthropoda > Insecta > Hymenoptera > Apidae > Habropoda > Habropoda laboriosa. Next base: position 53,153 of record NW_017100581.1, read on the forward strand.
CAAATGAGCCGGTGTCGCTAGGCCGCACGCCATGCTATAAATAAAGATCGAGCTTATCTCCCGTTACGCTTTTAACGCTACCGACATAAATAAACGAAGTTTATTTCTACTTACTAATGCTCAATTAAAGAAAACACAGAAATTAAAAAGTATTTACAAAATTTTACAACAATAAATTACGTCATATGGCAGGTCGATGAATTCGTCTCAACAAATGCTATCGTGATATGACAAAAAAAAAAAAAAAATAAATATATGGTATCCATTTAAAAAAGTGTACTTGACTTTGAAATTTCCCACCACCACTCGACCTGTAAAAAAATAATTTGCACCACACGGTGCTTCTCTTCGTACCAAACAACTTTTGTCGAAACATTTTTTTTATAGATTCAGTTTCTGACAAGATAGCCCAACTTTTCAGGATAAAGGAAACACCCTGTATATTCTTCTCAACAGTTGGATAACTGAAATTTTTTCATGCTCCTTTTATCGGTATACATAACTCGTTCGTACAAACACACACACACTTTCTCGAATTATAAAAAACAAATTAAACGGATACTTTACTTTCAGAATAGTACATTTCTATTTCGTGTTGGCGAAATGGCGTCACTTGTTTTAAAGTAATTATGATAAGCTCATAGCAGACATAGGTCGATACCCTTTTATGTGCTTATCTTCCTTATCAAAGCGCCAACGCAAAGTTTGTCGACAAATTGTCTTAATCTGAACAGCACTTCGCATTTATATTATATTTTTCGTTTTACGGATATTGAACCAGAAATCGGTTGGAGAGAGGCGTGGTAAGGGTGAGATAAGAGCGCGAAAATGAACTTGAGGAATAATCACGCAAAGGTAACGCGATCAAACACATACCCCAACATCCTACATTTTTCAGAGATGTTAGGTTTGCGCCTGTACATATGTACGTAACGTGAATTATGAAACAACGCGAGGAACGATCAACTTACGTCTGGATTAGTAGTAGTGAATTTGCAGATTTGCAAAAATTGGATCTAATTGATAGTTAACCCTGTTGATTCTTACCTTACAGTTCAGAGAGTCAAACGAACTGAGAGAGCTAGGAATTTTGTCACGATGAAATTATG